>NC_056725.1:1212516170-1212601170 GCF_019279795.1 Protopterus annectens
ATAGTGTACATTCACAAATCAGTATCATATATCAGATATAGCTGATGACATCAACCGTATCTGGTGAGGAGAATATAGTAATAACAGTGTCCCACATGCTGGTGTAAAAGGCTCTCTATAATGTCAAGCAAGAGCATAAACACCCCCCATTGACTACAGTGAGAATAGATCCCCTACCCATCTAAGTATACAGACTACAGAACTCTGCAGCTCAAGTCTGACTTGGAGTGTCTAAGACAACACTTTATAGCTGATAATATTAGCAGTGTCTGGTGAAGAGAATTTGGGAATAACAGTATCCCACATGCTGGTGTAAAAGGCTTTTTGTAATGCCAAGCACAAACACAGACACAACCCCAATTAACTGCAGTGAGAATAGAACCAATACTTATCTAAGTACGCAGACTGCAGACCTCTGTATTTAAGGCAAGTGCCACAGCTCAGGTCTGACTTGGAGTGTCTCAGACACTTTATAGCTGATGATATCAGCAGTGTCTGGTGAAGGGAATATGGTAATAATAGTGTTTCATTTGCTGGTGGAAAATTATCTCTGTAATGTGAAGCAAGAGCACACACACACACACACACACACACACACACACACACACACACACACACACACACACACACACACATACACTTGAGTGAAGTGATAATATAACCCCTACCTAAGTACACAGACTACAGAACTCTGTATTTAAAGCACTCAAGTCTGACTTTTACAACACTATGAGTCATCTTATAGTGTATGACATCAGCAGGGCATGTTGGAGAGAGAATGTTAAGAGGCTTGCATAAAATTAATCTATAGGCATGTGCAAGTATCAAAGCACTGTCAATCCATGGGATTGGAGCAGTAACTGTAGGATACACACTTCTAATTTTGGGATGGATACACACCCACACACATGCTCACACACACACACACACACACACACACACACACACACACACACACACACACACATGACTGCAGTGAAAATAGAACCCCTACGTATCTAATTACATAGACTACAAAACTCAGTACTTTATGCAAGTTCCATGGTACAAGTCTGACATTTACAAGACTGCAGATCAACTTATAGTAGATGAAATCAGCAGGGAATGTTGGAGAGACGATGTTAGAAGGCCTACATAGGGTCATAGGAAGTTACTAACCTAATGGCCCTAGATCGTTTACAAGCATAGCCATGTAAAAACACAAGTACTCTTATGAGCATAGTTAGATAGTCATTGTTAGCGCAGAAATTTTGTGATTGGCCCTGTCCATGAGGGATATAGGTGCCACCCCAGGGGTGAATTTACAATCACCCATCCAGTTGTCAATGTTCTGCTTGAATAGGGTCACTGAGGAGCAGTGCTTCACATATAGTGGGAGTCTATTACAGAGGAGTGGCAATCACTGGGAGATATATGTGTCTCTCCAGCATGTTCTGTTTATGTCACAGGCTAGGTTGAGATCCCTGGAGCAAGTTATTCTTGTCCCATTTGATTTGCAGATGTCCAGCATTTCCAGTAGGGCAGGGTCTGAGACTGCTCTGTAGGCCAGGCATAGATCACCTGTCAGCAGCCTACATGATACTGAGTACAGTGGCAGGTCCTTCAGTCTTTCCATGTTTTTCATGTTTTAGAGGGCCTGGATTCTCTCAATCACAAATCTCTGTGTTTTCTCCAGTTGCTGCATGTGACTGGTGAGGTACAGACAGAAGGGAGCACTGTACTCACTTAGTGGCCTGATAAGGGTAGAGTAGAGCAGAGCTATGACCTCCCTGGTCTTGGATGTGATGGCCTTATTTCTGAGATGTGCAATGTAGAATGTGTGTCTCACCACTATGGACGCATAGTGATCGGAGTGTAGATTGCTTTCAGTATGTGTTCTCCCATGTCTTGCAACACTGAGCATAGAGGGGTGTTATATATATCATAATTAGCAGGGGTATATCTTTGCCAAAGGGGACAATGAGGCATTTTTTGCTTTAAGGTTTAGTCCATGAGTTTGGTACCAATAATTTGGCTGTGTCAGCCCCTTCTGTAATATGTTAACATAGTTGGGGGTCTGTATATGACTGCGACCCAGTTGACAGTCAACTACAAACTTGGTAAGCCACAGGCCATCTACTTTTACCTGGGCTTTAGAGAAATAGTTTCCAAACAGTTGGTATTCCACTGGTAAGTGGTTTAGTGGTAGAGGTGAACTCCTGAACCAGTTGGTTATCCATCTAGTAATGTAAGAGTTAATCCCCAGATGGGAGAGTTTCTCTATGATACCTGAATGGGGGATAATGACAAAGGCCTTGGATAAATTAACATAGTGGTATGTCCTGTTATTTCTCATCCAGGTCTTTGGGGTCATTGTCAAAGACGTCCACCAGGTTTAATAAGCAAGATCTACCCTTGACTAAACCACAATAGGTAGGTCAAGTGTGTTGAAGGTTACCTATGTCTCAGTGGATAAGGTCCATGCTAATCCCTTCCCTAGCCTTGCAGTTAAGGCTTTTTAGGCATATGGGTTAATAGTTAGAATTCTGCATGTTAATAGATTGATGTGCATTGCATATCACACAGCATTTGATATTAATTTCTGTAGTGTTGATGATATGTGTGTGAAAAAAGTACGGAGACACAAGGGTTGCAGTGCTTGCGGAGAGGCAACACATGACTATATTGTAAATATGTGACATATTGTTAGATAGGGCCTTCAGTTTGTCATATTTCGACATGTAATTTCATATCATAGACAGGAAATGTACAGTAAACAGCAGGAATAAATAATATTTACTTTACCATAGTATGACAAGCAGCTGGTTTCTGTGATGCTTGACAAAGTGCTTGCACATACAAGATATACTTTCCCTGTTTGTGCGTAGCTAAGCAGTGCACAAATGTAAGCCACATTACTAAAGTCTGACAGTTAGTATTGAGTGTCTGAAACACACCTGCTGCTTAACTGATTCTGTGGCAGCAGGTGTAAATGCATTGACACATTTCTTTTTTATCCGAGATTTTACTGGTTTTGAATCCAGGTGTATGTAAGACTTTTAAATACTTTTCAATAATCAGTGATAATGCAATGACATTATTTATAGTACATGTCCTGTTGTGTGTTGGCATAGTGCAGCAGGATTAAGCGAGATTGCACACAGATAACCACAGCACTGTACCACCACTGAATGTCACTTGGCATTGCTGCCTGATGAAAAACTCTGCTCAAACATAGAGGCCAAAAAGTGAAGCGATCCATTGCTTTTTCTGCTACTTATGTGTGTTTTGTGTGATTCTGTTTTTAACCAGATTATAGGTGTTAAAATGGGATAAGTAGGAAGGTGGTGAAATAGGGAGCAAGCAGGGGGAAGAACAAAGGGAAAGCAATAAAGGGATATGCAGGAGGGTTGTAGGAAAGATCCATAGCTATCAGTTTCTTCAACAGAAAAATTGATCATATGTGCAGAATATTAGCTGAATTTGGACTGTCACCTCCAGAGAGGGGGAGAAAACAACATAACCACTCTGTGTACCCCATTGGACCGAATCAAGTATTTCAAGAAGACATGTGTGGGAAATGGAGACCTATGTATGGGATGGATTTTTTTTTTTTTTTTTGTGGGACAGGTGTCCATTTTTTTGTAATTCAATAAGAGAGGACTGCTGGGTAAGGGATGTAGGTATGCCTGGGTCAGGTAAGTGGGGTAGGTCAGGAAGCAAATGCAAACAAACAAGACAAGAGACAGGGACAATAATGGACACAAAAGGTTGGGGAACACCATGATTGGGGTGAGGGATGGGACAACACAGGCTCATGGATATCAAGCTTGGAGACAGTGAGAATTGAGTTCTCACCCACTGGACTGTCATCACTGTCCCCTTACTCCACTGGTAGCTGGAGTGCTTGATGTCTTCTCTCCAGCATAGACATAGACCAATGGTGTGATGCTTGACCCTACGCACCATTCCTGGCATCTCCTTGTGGGTGATAATCACCACCTCAGCCACTGCTTCCAGAGGGTACCACTGCACCATCTTCTGGGGCAGTACTATCTGAGGGCACAGGTAGTGCATGGGCAGCAGATGCAGTGCTGCCAGATTGGTTCCCAGATGTGCTGGGCATCGGTGCTGGAGCTGGTGGAGTGGGGGCAGACTGTGTAGCATTTAGTAATGTGGTACACATGCATGACATGCAGACATTTTGACAACAAATAATAGAAAATAAAAAAAGAGAGATAGGGCTGTGGTGAGAGAAAAAGTCAATAAAATTAGTACCTTCATATGTGACATACAGTGCAGTAACACAATTGTACAACTCTTATCGGAAGTATTACATTTAAGTATATGTCCTAACAGATAAACACTATAGTACAGATTGCCAAAGTTAATCCTTTAAATGTTCATATATTGCACATATGCATGCTCCAATTATACAGATTACAGTTTACAGCAGGGCATTTGTGCCACTGGTATAGTGTTTTTAATTTAATGTAAATATTATTGAAGAAATAACAGTATTGTATAATTGGGAACAGTACTGTATAATTGGGAATTGTGGTATTTGAACCCACAACCTCTCCACACAGTCGAATAGTGAACTCTTACATTGGTTTATGCTACAGACTAATGCATGCATACTTGCTTTTACACTTGGGATATGCATGCTAAATTTGATACAACTGTATAAAAGACCAAAAAAGCTATCTTTAACTTTTAAAGCTACAATAACACTTCTCTTCTGCTCCATACATATCAGTTGCTTCCCTCAGTCTCTCCAGTTGAGCAACATGAGCCTGCCAATTAAACTAACATTCATTGGAAGCTGGGGAAAGAAATGACGAGAACAGAAGAGCACTGTGCATACCAGTCTTGCCAATATTTAGCTTTCTAAGTCTTACAAGTAATCTCTTATTGTCATACCTACATAGCTGTGGTATGTCCACAGTCTGAAACCCATGCAACCAACAGCTGACTGTATCCCTTTATCTCCAAAGTAGGTCATTGAAATGATGCTACATTGCTCTCCAGTGCATGGGATACCAGTGGCACTGGAAATAGCCTGGGCAAATTATTCCATGCCTGAGACTTGTACTGGGAGCCAGAACAGTCCCCCTGCAGAAGCCTTTGGCTGTGGTGCTTTACTAGAAGTCAGATAAATATCTTGGATTCCTGGACACACCATCTTCGTGCCCTAAACTTGGCACCTTCCTCTCCAATGCCAGCACTGTCTACCAGCTGAGCTAGAGCAATGGAAACTGATGATTTCCCATCAATTCCAGTTATCACATTTACTGTTAGTGTGCAAATCAAAGTAACAATGCCAACCGCGTTTGCATGACGTTAAGCAGAGCGCAGCAGTACTAAGCAGGGAGGAATTAAATAATTGAAATTGGAAGGTTAATCTGACATTTAGCCTTAGCTTGAAGGATGCCTACTGATAGGTTCATAAGTGTTTACTAAGCTAATGGCCACAAGGTCCTTTTTAAGCCTAGCCTTGGATCCCAAATCTCTGACGAGTTCTGATACCCTTGATAAGTGTAATAGGCCTGGGTGATGAACCATTTACAGGTTACCTGTATCCATTAGAGAAATAGGTGCCAAACCAGGGATGAATTTCTGGTTTCCTGTTCAACTGTGCAAGGTGCACTTGAATTGGGTTAGGAAGGAACTCTGAGCTGTTACACATGTATGTGTGTGACCTAACAAGGTTATTGGATATAGATCCAGCTGTGTATGTGTCTTAGTTAATTGTGAGGGCCATTCAAGTCCAGACAGCAGAATTATAGTTACAGAAACATAGTAGACTGTATACCCTCAGTCATACATCTGAAAGCACAATAACGGTGTCTCATCCTCATACATATAATTCATATCAGCTCCACTATCTAAAGTGTTGTAAGTGAGAGTAAATATAATGGGAAGTGGAACAACAATAAAAGTGCATAGAATATCCTGTATTAGAACAGAGGATTATGTGTATGGCATTCCTACACTTACACCTGTTGCCACAAGAATGTTGAAATAACACTTTCTAATTTTCAGTTTAGTGCTATAAACTGCAGTGTCACAACAGTAAAAAAAAAAGGTAAAAAGGTTGCACACCCTGTCCTAGAACCCAGGACCATCAGTACTCCAGCCCTATACTTACACCTGCTGCCACAGGACTAGGTACACGACATTCCCTAATTTCCTAATCAGTGTGCAACTCTGCTTATGAGGTTTGTGCAGTGCCCAACAGCATTAACTAAATGCATCCGGTTTCATTTATTAGCTGTCTGAGTCCTATCTACAGGTGTTCCATGGCTGCAGCTGCTGGGGAACTTTCCTAAACTCCACACAATGCTGCTAAACACAGTTGTGTGATGAAATACAGAAATTGCAACACTGTATTGTTTTTGACCTTTACCCTTTTATAAACACCCTGTTTGCAGGTGTACTGCAGCTGTTCTGTCTCATTCCTGGGTGGGCAACTAGTCCAATTTGCAGATTGTTGTACTTCATGCAAGTAAGAGAAGCACAGCCAAACCTGACATTCATTTTCTCCATTTCTGGTGTTTGAGCTAAGCCACGAGTCACGCAAACCATGGCCCCTCAAAAAAAAAAAAAAAAAAAAAAAAAAAAAGAGGAAGAAGAAGGAAAAGTAATTGAAATGAGGAAAACCAGTCTATGATATACACACTACAAAATGTTGGTACACATGACATATTTCTACATAAATCTGGATTTGAACTGTCATGCCAATGACCTTCAGAACACAGTAAGGGTGCCTTATCCCTGTTTGCAACACAAACAGCTTTGCAGCAGCGAACTGAAACATAAATATAAGGGAAAAGTTCAAATGAAGCAAAGCCATCTATGAAATCAACACTACAAAATGTTTGCTAGTACGCATGAAATATTTCTACATAGGTCTGGATTTGAACTCTCACTCCAATCAGCCTCCAGAACACAGTAAGGATTCCTTATCCCTCTTTGCCACCCAAACTGCTTTACTGAAATCATTCTGCTTACAACCAACTGCAACATCATGTACAGTAACATGAAACCATACTGTTGTTATTTGTACATTTATTATTTTTGGATGTATTGCAGTAAGTGATCACACAACCAGTTATGAGTATCATTTGCAAATATGCAGCTCTGTCTTACCTCTCTGTGTTTGTTGGTCATTCTTCTCTTATCTGACCAGTAATCTGATATATGCAATCGGTAAGCCATTCTATACCATTTTCTTTAAAATATGTCAGGATATTAAATGGCAATAATATAAGGGACTATGGAAGTTTGTTCCATGAGTAAGCAATTGAATGACTGTAAAGTATTTTTCAAATATTTTTGTTTGGCTTGGTCACCAGCAGAAGGTTTTGTTGTGTGCTTCTGAGGTCACAATTCAGTGTGTAGGGTGTAATTATCAATTGTAAATGCAGGGCAGGAGTTGGGGCTGTTTAGGATGCTGTGTGCAATTTGTAGTTGTGATATTTGAAACATGTAGGGGAGCACAGGCCATCTTAAGTTTTTCATGGATATACAATGATGGGATTTGTAGCTATTACTGGCTGTGAATCTTGCTATCTTGTTATAGGTGGTTTCTAGTGTGGTTAAGAGATTATTTTGGTGGTTAGTAAGTATGGGAGCAGCATACACAGGGATGGTAGAATAAATGTTTGAGCCAGTATAGGTCTAGATTTGTTAGGTATATATTTGTTGTTGCGGTATAGATGACCTTGGGTTTGATTGGAGTTTTTGATACAGTTTAAGACATGTAGGTTGAATTTTAATTGGTTGTCTATAGTAACACCAAGCAATTTGGTGTTTGAGTCAGTGGTGATAATTGTACTATCTAAGGATGAGATGGTGAAGTTGTCTTTAGCTGGATTGAGTTTTTTTGGAAGGAAAAGGACAAGCTTGCTCTTTTTGGGGTTGAGAAGCAGGTCGTTTTCAGTTAGCCATTGTTGTATTAGGTGCAGAGATTGTTGAGTGACAGTATGGAGTATATTGTCAGAGGTGTTAATAATTGTGGAATCATCTGTGTACTGTATTAAGGTAGAGTGGGGACAGGAGACATGGAGGTTATTTGTAAATATATTAAAAAGTAAGGGGCTCAGGATAGAACCCTGGGGAACCCTGGTCTTAACAAGACAGAAAGCAGAGAAGGATGTTTGCCATCTGACACACTGATATCTGTTTGAGAGGTAGCTGTTAAACCAGGAGGCAATGGAGGTAGAGAGTTGTAGGTTGGAAAGTTTGTTTAGGAGGATGGGATGGGAAACAGTATCAAATGCTTTGGATATGTCAAGGAATAGAGCTGATATGAGTTTATCATCATCTCTGGCTTGTACAATGTTGTGTGTGAAAGATAGGAGTAGTACTGTGTGAGGGTCAGACATTGTGCTGTGTGGGTGTAATTAGGTTTGCCTGTAAGAAGTGGTTTAGTATTTGTCTATGTATGCATTTTTTCAGTATGCTGGATAAGGGAAATAATATGGCAATAGGCCTGTAACTTGAGGGTTATGTAGAATTTCCTCCCTTGTGGAGGGGTATTATGAAGAAATTTTCCAGATATCTGGTACTGTATTTTCTTGGATGGATCTATTGATAAGTATAGATACAGAGTATGCTATGGATTCGGCTGCGTGTTTGAGAAATAATGGAGGATGTTTGTCAGCAGATGGGCAACAGGGTTTGAGTTTGTTAAGAAGTGATCTGATGAAGGAAGTTGCTATGGGTGCTAGGGAGAATGAGGGAAGAAATGAGGTGGGAGGGTGGAGTCTTAATATCAAGAGTTTCTGGTTTAGTAATCTTTTCTATTGTTTCGATGAAAAAGTTGTTAAGTAGGGTTGCAGTTTCATTAGAAGGTTTGTTAGGGAAGGGGTTTGGTGAAGAGGGGTTCCCTGGAGATATTAATTTGTTTATTGAGTGCCAGAATTTCTTTGGGTTGGAATGTGGGTTTTTCATAGATTTATAATAACATTTTTCTGTCTAGTAGGATCTGCTTTTTTGTTTGGTAGAGAAGCTGTTTATGTAAGTTCAGGTGGAAAGTTGAGTTGCTGTTTTCCAGGCACTGTCTCTTTTGTTCATAAGTAATTGAGTTGTCTGGTTTAGCCATAGTGCATAATTACATTTTAGCCTTATTTTTCTACTGGGAGCCAGGGTGTTAAGGGTTTCTAGGAGTATATTACTGTACCTTTGGGCAGCCTCATTAAAGGGTAATGGGTGTAAGAATGACCTGTTTACAGTGGACAGTAATTTGTTTAGGGTGAAAGGGTTGTAGTTTCTAAGGTTACAAGACTCTTTGTATTGGTGGCTCTTGTTAAGATTTGGAGACTGTCTTACTACTGGGCATTGGATTCTGATATACACTTGATGACCAAGCCATTCTGGGAATTTTTTTGGCGGTGTGTGGGTGAGGTTATCAGCTGGCTAAAGCCATAAAGGGTTATACAGTAGTTAGGGGATGCAGTATTAACAAGGTTCCAGTCAATATTCATATTCCCAAGGATGATTTCATAGGGAATGGATATAGAAATCCAAGAAAGAAACTGCTCGAGTTTGAGAATGTTTTTAACTGGGGATATGTAGTTTGCTACAATGACAAGTTTTTTGTCTTGGGAGGGAGCTGGTCAGAGTAGAGTATAGCTACTTCTCCACCCCTTTTTTTACTTCTATCCCATCAAACAATATTATAACCAGGGGTGAGAATTTCACAGTTTGTAACATAAGGTTTTAGGCATGTCTCAAATAGGGCAAGTACATCTGGGTTATATTGAGAAATCCAGGCATGAAGGAGGGTACTTTTATTGACACTGCTTTATATATTCATTGACAAAAAAGATAGATTTTTGGTGACTTGTGATCATAATGAGTTATTTGTGAGGCAGTTGGAAAGGGGGTGCTGTATAAGTATGGATAGAGTGCTGCTGGCAAGGGCCTGGGTTGGGATCAATATCACCAGATAAGACTAGTATTATGCTTTGAAGTATTTGTATGAATAAATAGTTGTAAAGGAACTGATGTTTTGTTTTGATGAGATGTTGGGCATTTGGTATGTGCAATACTTTGATCTTGTGAAATGATATAGTGGTATGGTTAAAGAGAGAGGGGAAATAGGGGTGGAGTAGTTATTTGGTGGGTAGTGGGATAAGAGAGTGTGGGAGATGGGGTGGTAAGCAGGTGAGGTGTATGGTAAGTGGTTAGAGCTGAGAAAAGAATTAGAAATGGGAGGGAGAGAAAGAGTTTTAAAAGGTATAGCCATGATTTAGTTTCAGCTTAGAACAAAAGGGTAACAATTTAGTTAAGGATAGTAGAAGAAATCAGGATTGTCTGAAGGACTTTTATAAATTGAGTGACTGAAAGAGTTAAAAGCACGTAAGACATAGGAGGGGTGGGAAGTGGATGTTACAGTTAATGGTGATGTGGGGTATGAGTAGAGGAGGTGCCTGTTGGCTAGTGTGGAGGTGGGGCATAAAGGAAATTATGTCAGGGGTGGGTGGGAATGGGGTTAGGGTAGGGGAGTGGAGTGAGCCTGAGCAAAGCAAGAGCAAATGAGCAGGATGAGCCACAAAAAACATACCAGGCCAGCTTCCAAAAAGAAAACAATCAAGAAAACCAAGCTCAATCAATTCCAGGTCAGTGTATCACAATATCTTCCTAATAACTAGAAATCTTGCATTACTAATCTAGTACAGTGTGGTAATAAGGACCACCACATCTATATGGAAAAACAATGCAAGTATGGGCTGCAGGTACGTAGGTAAATCTTTTCCAAGAGAAATAAATTAATTTTAAGTAATTGACCTAAGAGTACAATAAGAAGATAAAAAATGTGTGGGGGGTAGTGGTGTGCACACTTACAGTAAAAGGCTATAGCAAAATGACTTTAAAGGTTCAAATGTCTTCAGTCTGGAAGACCGATTAAATACAACTCTAACATACACTGGTTTAACTTGAAAGCACTTTAGTGTTCCACCGATGCAGGGTCTCAGAGTGCAGGGCAACCAGACTGCCTTTGGTTTATTTGAGGTTGGCCAGGACACAGAATAAAACTTTTGCTGAGCGTATTGGAAATAAAAAGGAAAAGAAAGTAAATATTAGGTCTGAAGTTTTAAAACACTCTGATTACCAATTAACTAGGAAGCTAGAGGATGTAGGGGAGGGGCAGCATACCTTGTAAGAAAGAACACAATTCTTTGAGCAACACAAAATGCAAGGAAAGCAAACAGAAAAAAAGGTAACCACAGTTGATACCAAGCTATTATAACATACACTACAGTATTATGTATTGTTAGAAAGGTTATGAAGAGAAAACAGTAACTACCAAGATGCTACACACAATTTAGCATTCTCCACTAAAAGTAAGGAATAACAACAGTGGTATTCTACAAAAGCACAGTAACTACTAAGATGCTACACATAATTTAGGATTCTCCACTAAAAATAAGGAATACCAACAGTGATGTTATACAGAAATACAAAGTTGCTTGTATCCCTTGGAGGTTACAGTAAGTTCTATTCTAATTGCCAAATAGGTTACTGATCTAAAAGTAGAGGTAGCAGGCAACAATATTCACATTGGCAAATAGAGCAGCATTGTACCTGTTAGTTAAACCCACAATATGCTATGAGTATAATTCTATACTTGCATAACAAAAATGCTGATATGCAGGGCAAGTACAGTAAAGCAAAAAAACAAAAACACTTTTGAAATATAGATCCAGAAAATAACTGACCATATAGAGCTGTTACCAACTTAAAATATGGATAAAAAAAGACCATGTGTGAAACTTCACAAAAATAGTAATAAGAATCACAAACAAAAATAATACCAGGTAGTACTTACCTGAGAGCATACTACTGGGGATTCCTATGAAAGAAGAGTAGAAAAGTTAAGTCAAAAGATGGTGCCTTTCTGCATCAGGTTTTTTTGATTCGTCTGTAATGGAGCAGGAGTGGGAGGGAAGAGTACAGGTTCAAGGTGGGTGAGGGGGATAGACACAAAGTAATACAAGGTTGTGAGCCAGAAAAAATGGTCCAGGCCAGCTTCCAAAAAAACAATCAGGAAAACCAAGCTCAGTCAATTCCAGGTCAGTGTATCACAGTATCTTCCAAATAACTAGAAATCTTGTGCTACTACTCTAGTACAATGTTGTGACAAGGACAACCACTTCTACAGGGAAAAACATTAGAATTATAAGCTGTAGGTACATAGGTAAATCTTTTCCAAGAGAAATAAAGTAGTTTTAAGTAATTGACCTAGGAGTACAATGGGGGGGACCAGTAGTGTACATGCTTACAGTAAAAGGCTATAGCAACATGTCTTCAGTTTAGAGGACAGATTAAATACAACTCTAACATAAACTAGTTTAGCTGAAAGCACTTTAGCATTTCACCGACAGTCTCACAATGCAGAGCAACCAGACAGCCTTTGGTTTATTGGAGGTTGGCTAGGACACAGAATAAAACTTTTGCTGAGGGGAACTAGTTTAGCTGAAAGCACTTTAGCATTCCACCGACACAAGGTCTCACAGTGCAGGGCAACCAGCCAGTCTTTGGTTCATTGCAAATGTTTCATGGAGAGTTCATTTGGTAGCACTTTTAACATTTCAAGGGTGGTCTGTTAGCAAAATGTGTCATTTGCTTGTTCTTTTGGGCATGAGGGTGAGCAAAGCTGCATTTCTGTTAATGCATAAACAAGGATATGTTGCTATTGTTACTTTCTCTTTTTTGCATTCAGCCGGTTGTTTGGGGTCTACTTTAATTAAACGAAAGTGGAATCCGTCGAATACGAATCCGTCGACACATAAACAGTGAAACACGATAATGTCGAAAATGCAAAACCGCAAAATGTAAACACCAAAACCGCAATAGTCGCCAACCCCACTGCCCGTAACGTACTACATACACAAACACAACAAAAAACACATACATACACTAACCAAAACCCTACTACTAACCCTAAATTAAAGCACCAAAACCCCACTTGTAACCCTACACTAAACCCCACATACACAACTATCTATGCACTACCCTTAACCCCTCCCTAACCTTAAGGTCCGTAACTACCGCACACTTACCCTACAGAACTATACCCACACAAAGTAAATATTCCACACACATACACTTAACAAAACCCTACACTAAATCTTACATACATTACCTATCTATGCACTTACCATAACCTGCACCCTAACCCTAAGGTCCGTAACTATCGCACATTTACCTTACAGAGCTATACCGCAGACGGGCCAACTATGATAATTCGACATTTCCGATTTCGCTATTTAATGCATTCGACGTTTCCAAGTTTCGCTGTTTACATGTCGATGGATTCGTATTCAACGGATTCTGCTTTCATTTAATTAAAGTAGACCAGCTTGTTTGTATTCCAAGTCTCTAGACTGTTTTATGTTTCTCTAGTGAGTAATACTGAAATCCTATTTTTTCTGTTTTATTTGGGAACAGTTATTTTGTAGTTATGTGATACTTATGTGTATTATCCTTCTGTTATCTTTTAGGACACCTAGGACTATGCCACCCAGGTGCCTCACTCCCAAAAAATGACCCTTCACTGACCCTGAGAATCAGACAGGTCAATGTTGAAGCTTTTAGGTGACATGATGTCTTCCTGCTTGAGAGGGGACATGGAGATATATCAGGCATAATGCAGATTTGGCAGCAGATCATCACAAATTTAATGCAGTGAGTAGCCACAGCAGAATATATGAGCTGGTGCACCTTAGGGCCACTGACATGATCTCATCTGCATAGTAGAGAGCAGCTGCAATGGAACATGATCCGATGGGTATCAGGGCGAGGGGGGCCTGCTACAGAACTACCACTAACAACAGATGAAGAGTTCATGATCACTGTCAAGGATCCAAACAGCTCCCAGGAAAAGTGGAGAACAGCATGTCCTTGACATTGGTGCTACTGTTTCAGGGACACCAGGAGGAGCTTCCAGGTAGGCTTTTGTATCTGAATCCTTAAACACTGTTGTATAGTAAAACTATTTAAATCAATACATTAGTTCTGTTTCACAAGAATTTTTTTTTTTTTGAGGGGGATTGAAGATTGCTACAGTTAACAACAAATGCTGATTCATTACACATAGGCTTAGGTTGGAGTTTTCATCCAAGTTCTTGTTGAAAGTATAATTAATGGACATATAAAGGGAAAAAAATATTACCCCTTGTGTTAGTGTCAATTGTGATGATGTTGTCCTTACATTTTGCTTAACTTCTTCCAGGACCATCTGGCATACGGAGGATACCATCACCTGCACATGGTAAGACAAACATTTTTATGTCAGTACTGATGAGCAATTCAAAGAAATATTTTAGTGTGTGATGTTGATGTCAGGACTGATGTGTGTATTGCTGTACTGTCTAATAGTGGCAGTGCAGTTATTTTGTTAGCATATATATTGGACTGCAGTAGTGTGGGTATTAATTGTTCCTGTGTTTGTTGCTTATTATCACAGGTGATCCTGACAGTGGAAGTGTGGGACTTCTACCACCTCATAGAGTATCAGCAGACTCTGATGATGATGGTGGCCAAACAGAGGAACAGTGGGGGTGCAGAGGTTGAAGCTGACACTGAGGGTGGCATACAGCCATCCCCTGAAATTCCATCAGACATAGCCAGTAGGCATATGCCTACCCATTCCAGTGAGCCCTCAGATACTGGACAGGTGGAAGGTGAGACAATCAATCAGGGAAGTGTGGTTGCTGTGTCTTCAATGATTGTTGATTCTGGCCTTAGCCAAAGTGTGGGCAAGGTACCATGCAGGAAGGTTATTAGGGGTGCTTGGAGGAGGCCTGCTGTCCATATTCCAGCTGATCCAGATGTCTCCTCCCATGCCACTCATTGTATGTTTAGGGACATCATGGAAGCTAAAGCACATTCCCATAGGTGCTCCAGAGAAATGCTTAGGGTTGTAGATGTGGCATAGGCTGAAGTGTGTCTGTCCTACGTCACTCGATGGGTTGCCAACTGGCTTACTGACAGAACCCACACTATAAAAGTAGCCAACTCCAAATCCAGCTCCAGTCAAGTGACAAGTGGAGTACCTCGGGGTTCAGTCCTGGGACCACTCTTGTTTGGCATCTACTTCTCTGAAATACAGGCCAACACTAAGGGACTCTGGCTAAGATAGTTCGCAGATGACTGCAAACTGGGATCTATTATTGAATCCCCAAATGATGTGGATATTCTACAAAAGGGTCTTACAGAAACAGATGCTTGGTGCCAGATCCATGGGCTCAAGCTCAATGCCAAGAAATGTATAGTTATCCCCTTTGGGAAAAAACATATACCCATGAATTACCGCATAGGTGGCAGTACACTAAACACCGAAAGTGTGATAAGAAACTTGGGGACATAGATGGACAGTGGTCTCACCTTCAATAACCACATCGCCACAACAGTCAGGAAATCCTTCTATGTGGCATACCTCATCACTAAGGGCTTTTCATCCAGAAAAAAGAGGTCATTGTCCCACTGTACTCATCCCTCATTAGACCCAACATAGAATACAATGCCCCATTTGGTATGTACCTCTCAAGACATCTGCAACAGCTGGAAAGGCCGCAGAAATACCTCACTAAAAGAATCACAGGCCTAAAACAGATGACCTATACTGACCATCTAAAAAATCTCCAGTTATACTCTGTCGCATATCATCTACTCAGAGGCGATCTCTGCTTAACATACAAGGCCATATCAAACCCAGAGCTGTTGGACATGCTACACTTAAAGAAATTCCAATCCCCACAGAGCCACACACTCCAGGGATCTAAACCTTGTCATCACAATGAACAAAACATGCTGCAGGGATAGGTTCCTGACCCAGAGACTACCCAGACTCTGTAATAGACTGCCCATATATGTCAGGCAGAGAGCCTCTTTGGCCCTCTTCAAAAGGAACCTTGATGATCGCATGGGAGATAGGAAATTCAAATAAAGAAAACCAACATCTACTGAATACGAAAACCACCAAAGGAGAAAAACAGGAACTGGATGCACTCAAGTTTATTCTGGTACCTCGGCTTCCACAGCCTTCAAAGGAATAACCTTTACACAGCAAATGCATCTTTTTATATACAAAATTCCTTGCTTAATTAATTGAATAATTATACAATTACATCATTCACAGTGTTTCAGAAAAAAGGGACCATACACTAAAATGCTAATGCATAGACAAAAGGGAATATTTATACAAAGACAAAGTGTATTATAATACATAAAACCAAAGTTTTATATAGATACCAATGCCCCAGATCTCAAATAGTCAAGTTAATTTCTAAATTTAAACCTTTTGGTTTTAAAGTACCAAAGTTTAAAATGAACATACTTTCCAATTTTAACAGCTTCTGTAAAAAAATCCCAGTGTTATAAGTATCAGGTCTGGCCAATGCACAAAAGAACAAGGAATCCAACTCCCCATTATGTGAATTGTTGAAATGCTCAGAAACTGGGCTTTCCATCCTGCCATTTCTAATATCACCCATGTGTTCCATAATTCTTAACTTTAACTGACGTTTAGTTTGCCCGATATAATATTTGGGTGGAGTACACCCACAACCAACTAAATAAACCACCCCACAAGATTTACAATTAAATGTATCCAAAGCTTGATATTTTATGCCATTTATGCAACTACCTGTCAAATTCATAACTTTTGAACAAATTCTACATTTACCACACTTGAACATACCTTTTGGGGATAGAATCCCATTCAGCATGTTGACCCTAACTTTTGATTTAAATTTCAACTTTTCTTTTAAATTAGCATACCTACCATATGAAAAACATACTCTATTGGGAAATAAATGACCTATTTCATCATTCTGACAAACAATCGGCCAAAGAAAATCTACTATGTCCTTCAAAATGGGAGAGAATAACGAATACTTATTAACTAAAAAAATTCTACTCTCATCATTCAAAAGGAATTTATTCACCCTATTGTCATAAGTTTTATGCATATTCCTTATGAATGAATCAGGACTAAGTAATCTATCACTGCTGTTCTTTATGGAAACCTCAGAGTAACCTCTTTCCAAAAGCCTATTTCCAACCATCCTGAATTCAAAATTCAACAAATTAATCTCTGAAGTATGCTCAAAGGTGCGTTTAAACTCCCCATAAGGAAGTGCTTCAATCAGATGTTTTGGGTGAGCACTGGTTGCATGTAGAAAATTATTAGTTGCAGTGACTTTTCTGTGAGGTCTATATTGCACTTTATTATTAGAATCCACATATAATAGAATATCTAAGAACTGAATAGTACTTTTATTCAAGACATAAGTGAATTCAAAGCCAAATCTATTATTATGTAAACTGGCAACAAAACCATCAAATTCCATAATACTGCCAGTACATACAAAAATCAGATCATCAATATATCTGTAATAAAGTACAACATTTTTCTGAAAAAATTCCAGCCTATACAGAAAGTTGATTTCAAAAAAGGACATGAATAATATCGCATAACTTGGGGCGAAATTAGCACCCATTGCGGTGCCTTCTTTTTGCAAAAATATCTTATCCTCACAACAAAAATAATTATGAGTCAATGCAAATTCTAACAATGAAATAATAAATGAAGTGCGTGGGCCCTCCCCCAAAATATTATAAATAGCCTCCAAACCAAATCTAGTCCTAATGCTTGTATAGAGGGCCTTAACGTCCACAGTAGCCCAATAACAATTATTGTCCCATTGCATATTCTTAACCTTGATACAAAAATCATTTGTGTTCCTGATATGTGAAGAAACATTAACCAATTCTTTCTTAAGAAGTCTATCCAACAGCATGCCAATATGTTCAAGAAACCCACCGCAACAAGATACTATAGGGCGACCCGGAGGATCACAGAGATTCTTATGTATCTTGGGTAGGGCATAAAAACTAGGATCTCTTGGATCAGCAATGTAAAGTCTTTTTACATCTTTGCTAGATAGAAAGTGCATCCAGTTCCTGTTTTTCTCCTTTGGTGGTTTTCAGATAGGAAATTCACCCCGGGGATCACATCAGTCACCCTGCTAGACAGGGGTCCAGGGAAGTAAATATTGTGGGAAGAAATAGCCAGGGAATTGTTATGGCTAGGCTTGTATAGGACTTAGGTCCGATAGCCTAGTACCAACCTATGAACCTATGCCTCCACCATGTTGCTGATTCAATGGATAGGACAGATGACACATTGTAAAGAGTGGTGTCTGTGATGGAACGTCTGCTGGGAGGGGGACAACATCCTCGTGAGTGTAGGTCAGCCACATCATCTGCTGTTAGCCAATGGGGCTGTGCCCAGTCACACTCCCATAGTGGCAGTACTTCCACTGCTCCATCAGTGGGTAAGCTGTCCACACCGAGATACGGCAGGGCATGGGGTCATGGTCTTGGGCATACTCATGAGGGGAGGTCATCCAGCAGACATCAGTCATGTTCAGGTAGCAGCAGTGCATCTGACTGTGGGCATGGATGTGTGAGTGCAACTCCTGGCAGAGCCAGTTCTCAGAGTTGGGAACAACAGTTATGAACTGCCACATCTACCATGCATGGGTTACACCTGTCTGACGTAGCAAGACATAAAGCTAGCACAGAGCTTGGCTGTGTTCATGCAAACACTCACACACCATTTTCACCTGGAGGACCCCTACAGACACACACACACACACACACACACACACACACACACACAAAACAGTTATGTGGTTCAGCCATGCAGCTTAAAACTCATTTTGTCTCACTGACCATTTGTTGCTTTATTCAAATGTGTGCCTGCTTTTCTTTCTTACTCACACACACTCGCCAACCTTTTGTGTCAGCCTAGGTTCCTCCCCTCCCACAACACCCTGTGCAAGTGATGATATCTGTGCCATATCCCTGTTTTGTATCTTTTGGATTCAGGGATACATAAGCTTTGTGTCTAATGCTCAGGATGCATTTGTTGACTTAGTGCTTAGTATGTCTGCATTTGTGATGTTGAACTGGTAATTGTACCTTTGGTTTATATTGGTCTTAGAAAGTTAGACAGTTGATAGCATCAGCATTTTCCAACCTTATTGTGAATGATCTTGTTAGAGTTGTGAAGTCTGAAAATGCAATGTGTATCATTACTTTCTAATTTCTCTCTATAATGATTTTCCAGTACAAATGTATGGTGCTAAACTGAGGGCATGTCGTGATCATCAGTACTTTTGAGAGGTATGACTGTGCTAAACTTTGATGCTGGAGGCCCACTACTTAATAATGGGCACATATAAGTCAAATAAGTCTCTGTTATCACATGCTAAGGTGATTTCTGTAAAGGTCAACCACCTTTTACTTGCTTACACTACCAAATAACAACATGCAAGGATATGCCATTCATTCATATTATTACACAATACACTCCAAGCTCAACACTTACCTTGTAAATCCAGCAGTTGCAACAGTTTTAGTTCAGAGATGACTCTGTCTGATGCAAGCAGTACACAGCCAGTACATGGGGAGGTCAAGGTTGTGACAGTTGCCTGGCATCAATGTTACTATATGTATGTGCATAGGAGAAAGGTTTTAGGCCATTAGGTGGTGAGTGAGTGTGCTATGCATTGTCTCTTAGGTAACGCAAGGGCATATTGAGCATGTCTACTTCTGCCTACACCCACCTTGACATTGGTGGTGGGATGTATGCTCCTTCCACTTGTTGATCCTATTGATGATGATGTTATGTAGTATGGCAAATACTGTGAATATTTCAGTACATGTCAGTGGATTGTACTGTAGTGATTCCCCAGATGAATCTAGGCACCAGAACCGTGACTTTAGCAACACAAACACATTCCCTATGATATTTCTGGTTTCAGCATGTGCGTCATTTTGATGTTCTTCAGCTGGTGTGTGTATTTCTTATGGGTGTCATCAGCCACGGTTCCATTGCATAACCTGCATCCCCCAGTAAATGACCCTGTGGGATATCCCCCTAGTGAACATCTGATACAGTTGGGAGGTGTGCCAGATATGCAAGTAGTTCCATCTGCCAGGGTTGCCTGTGCATACATTCAAGATAATTCCAGTGTCATTACACACAACTTGACAGTTAATAGAGTGAAAGGCTTTTCTATTATTGTAGAGCCTTCCCTGTTCTCTGGGTTTTGCCTTAATTTCTACATGTGTGCACTCTATGGCACCCAGTACTTCAGGCTGGTGTGCTACAGGGTATATCCTCAGAAGTGCGAGCAAAATATATGTGGTCACTAGTATGTTGGAGCATAACATTCAAGAATTGATGGAGGATCCTGGATGCTGATTCCTCTGACACCTCCAGCATGCCCCCTGTTGGTCTCTGAAAGGTACCTGTAGCTAAGATTCTAAGTGCTACACATACGTTTGTCTCCACTGGGATGGGTTCTCCTCGGTTTGCTCTGGCTCTGAGTTGAGGATGACAGGGGTTGCAGAGTTCCTGTAGTGTGTCTCTATCCATGTAGTAGTGCTCTACAATTTCCATATCATGCAGGTTGTGATAAGTTACCCAGGGTCTGAAAACTCCTCTCCTTCTTGGCCTTGGTCTATTAGCAACAGGAGCAGCATAGACTTCACCTGTTGTACATACACATGAATTAAAGCAACAGCAGCCACTAACATTGTTTCTGTGTAGACTCCTTTCTGTGGCTGTATTCCAGTAGGTTTAGGAATTTGCAGGAAAAACCAGCACTGAATCTATACGGTTGCTTTATAGCTTGTTGAATAGCTCCTCCATCTTGGATTGGTTGGTTAGCATACAGTTCAACTGCGTATGCTGGAATTTGTATGCCACGGTATTTACCTTGTTTGCACAGCTGTACGTGGCTCTACACACTGAATCCAAAATTATGTTCTACCATGTGCTCATTGTGGCGTATTGTGTACACAGTGTAAATGGACCATGTAGGCTTTATAGAATTTAGCCGTTTGACTTTTTTACAAACTGTTCTAGAGACTTGACATGGAGTTCATACTGTGTACAGGAAGGAAACTTGACATCTTCTCTTTTATGGCACCTTTTTTTCAGATGCAGTTCTGCATGTTGAGAGAATGGAGACAAATCAAGTGATTTTTCATTTTTACTGTTAATAGGGCATTTTCTATTTAGATTATTGGCTATCCTATGGTATGGACTATAGTTAGTGTCCCTTTCTTTTGGAGATGATTCCCCGGTATTCTTTCCAGAGCTGTGCGCTTCTGCTGTAATTGTGTGAAAGTATTGGTATTTGATGCCCTGTAAACATTTTTCTTGAGTGTAAGTCACTAAGCTGTTGGCTCAGGCTTGTGCTTTACTATGTTTATTAAGTTTTTAACATATACACCTCTGCGATGTACTGGCATCCCATCCGTGAGGTCTGATTTGTTGTCTTATACTTGTTAACTGGTGGAATAGGATTCAGTTCCCCTGTAGTCCTGTATTCCTCAACAGGATAAAGCAGGTACAGGAAAATGAATGAATAAATGACTAAACAATAGCATGCACTCAGTATAACTGCCTTTCCACTGTCACTACCCATAGTCAGTTACCTGTATCAAGTCTTTGTATGCCTTCATGGTTTTTCTTGTGTTCTATAATGTATCTGTACAACATTTCATCTCCATTCCTAAGAAAACATGCAATGATTTCTTTATTTTCATCTTTTGTTATCTTGATTGCCTTCTCTTTTTCCTTAATTTATTTTAGTTTCCACACTGCTCCTGCTGTGTTTCTTATATATTGTGAAAGCTCTGGTTTTCTCTTTAAGTCTCCCTGCCACCTTTATTAAGAGCCATTACAAACAATTTCATTATTATAGATGATTAATTTGCTTTTGTTATAAGCTTTATTTCCATTATGGTGGAAGATGCAACATTTCCCAGTTATTATCCAGCCTGAATTAAGTGCAAAACTGAGCACTATGCCAAAAATGAGAGTTTTCTCTGAATTTAATGAAGAACGGCTAAAGGCAAATACTTGATTTTTTGGTGGGAGAATATTTGCCTTTTCTGTGACTAATAGTGATTACAGTCTCTTAAGCAGAAGGACTGTGGGGGTAGTGCTTCACACACATATGGGGAGCGTGGGGGGGGGGGGGGCTGCATGAAATATTGAACCAATGTGCCTGTTTTAAGATCTTCTGATGTCAGTTTGTGCATCTGAAACAGATTTTTTTTTATTTTAGAAACCTTCTTTTAGATTTTTATCTACTGAGTTTCTGAAATACATCAGATTTTACAAAGCTCTCATCTTTATGATTTACTGTCATTGATTTTGCATGGTTAGACTCAGTGGCTATGTCTATTGTGAACTACATTGATGGGTGGCTTTTTGTTCTTATATGCCTTCCCATTTCGAGATGTCCATGTCATCTCCACTTACAAAAACTTAGTATAGAGCAACTTCCTCCACTGTATGTTCTAACATAAGCCCAGAGAGATGTCACATGTGCAATAGCTGTGACCTTAACCTTGAACGTAGGCTCGGTGCAGGTGTACCAACTAGTATATACTATGGAAATTCTCTGATAGCAATTTCTTTTCCATTTTGCTAAGGACCCCTTTTATAATTATCTTTTCCATTGCCTGTCTATTACAACAGCATGAGTTCAACTTCTGGTTCAGGTATCTACCAGTGAAGTATGCCTCACCATATCTCATCCCCTATTTATCTGTGGCATCAGTTGCTTTAATTTCATTTTTTTTCTCTCTGTTTCTTTCATGCATTCTTTCCCAATTTCTTCTTTTTTTTTGTTGACCTAAAATTTCAGTTGTGACCCTCATTCAAGAATGTATGTATGTGTTTGCTTGTCTGGGTGTTTATATGTGTGTATGCATGTGACTGTGTGTATGTGCATGCACACATATGTATGTGTGTGTGAGTGTGTGAGGGCAGAGTTAATTCCTGAGGTAGATCCTACTTAACTAACACATTATTTTTTCAATACCTCACAAGAATTCATTCCTGTTTCTCCCATGCATTATTGAATTATTTCACTCTCTTTGAACTTATATCTCCTTCTTCTCACTCCATAGTTTCTACACCATATGTTTAAAAAAGTTGTTCCTCCTATTTCTCATTGAGTTATCTACCATATAGGTTCATAGGTAAGTACTAGGGTAGCTGCCCTTATGGGCCATTTACAGCCTCGTAAATGTCCCTTTTATGCTCAAATTAACCTATTCGGTTTGGTTATAGCCTTACCCATCTCATCATCAATATTACTCCAATGATAACAACTGAGATCATACCATAGATGATTTGAAGGGATCCATTCATGGCATAAAGAATTTAGGAGCTGCCTCCATCCATTAGTAGCACAGGAGGCTATCCAAGGGTACATTTTCTGTTTCCCATCCATAGACAGGGATGAGCTTTGTTTTATGTGGATGTGAAGTCTGTTCCAGACCAGTGGTATCCTTTGTGAGATATAACTGTCCCTCCAAATCATTCTGTTCATGTTGCAGAAGTTTAGTTCCTTAGACCGAGCATTTCTGACTATGACTCGCTGATTTACAGTAAATCCACCAGCACTGGGTCAGAGGATGCTTCCTATGCTAGACACAGGTCACCTCTTAGCAGTTTGTAGGATACTGAGTATAGTAACAGGACTTTGAGTCAGTCCATGTAAGACATGTTGTTTAGGCTTTGTATCCTTTTAGTAAGGTATCTATGTAGGCATTCCATTTGTTGCATGTGTCTGGACATATACATGCCAAATGGGGACATTATACTCAATGACTGGCCTAATGAGGGCTAGATAAAGGTGGACAATGACATCATTAGATCTAGACACAATCCCTATGTTTATAAGCTGTGCAATGCAGAAAGTTTTTCTTACGACAATCAATACTTTTTGCTCAAAAGCTAGGTCATTGTCCACATAAATTCCCAGTCCTGAACAAATGGGTCAACTCTTAGGGGCATATTTTCCATCTGGTAGCCCCCAGGGATAGATGACTTCTCAAAGGACACAATAATGCATTTTTTGGCATTTAGTTTCAATACATGATTTCTGTATCAGTTATTTATTTGAGACAAACTTTCCTACAGGATGGATAATTCATTTGAGGAATCAATGACTGTTCCTAGCTTTCAGTCCTTTGCAAACTTAGTCAACCAGAACCTTTTTGTATTTACTTTTACTTCAGAAAAGTAGATGCCAAACAGGAGAGGTTCCATCAAAGAACTCTGTGGAACTCCTCTGATGACTGGTCTCTTTGTGGAGGTAACTTCCCCTATTTTGATTTCTTATGTCCTATCTGGGAGCCAGTTGACAGACCAGTGGGTGTTATAGGGGTTTATTCCCAGTTTATTTAGCTTTTCAAGTATGCCTGAGTGGGATATTGTGTCAAAAGCTTTATTCATATTAGTTATGTTTGTATATGTTCAGATTGTGATTTTTTTGTGCCTGTGCAGTTCTTTAAAATGGCACTGCTCTCCTGAATTCTGTTAGTCTTTTGATATATTTTAAATGTTTTGTCATGTCCCATCATACTTTTTTTTTAGTGTATGAATTATATTGAGGATTATAACCAATTCACTATCAGTTAAGAAAAGGATTACACATAATTTACCTTGCGATCAAAACTCAAGAAATGAATTTTGGAATCTATTTCAAGAACACGTGACAAACTAGAGTGACGGTCATTGGCATTAGCATAATTCTTTGCATACAGGGGGCATTTGCTGTCCCATTGTATTACCCGTTAAAATACAAGAAGTTTAGCAGCACTTTAAAAGCTGTTAGACCCTTCAGTCTGTTACACTTGTTTTCGTGCAGCAGTGGGTAATGTGCCAGATTTTCACAGCTGTTAAAGGTATCCAGTACAGTTCTGTAGTGGCTGCTGTCTGTGTGGATGCACGGAACTCACTATTAAAAACATTTTGATGTATGAACCTCACCAGTTATAGTGTGGTTCACATTTCAGAAAGATATAGAGCAATGCTATTTTCTCCAATTTGGGGTTGTAACCAGTATGCTGTATCTGTTAGAAGTTCTTTAAGCATTATTCCCTTTCTTTTTGCTGTAGATAAGGAGAGCATACCTCTCAACTACCCAGTTTTTGTCTCATATTTTAGTCTATTCCTCATAAAATTTGTGGTTTTCTGGCAAAATGACTCGGATGATCAGGGGGCTGAAGTCATTAAATAATGACATACACCTGATTTCCAGACTTCATATCCTTCAGAAAATGTTGGTTAACACAAACTCTGTTACTCTAGCAACTTTCTAAGTTTATAAGAGCAATATTTGCAATCTGTCCATATTTTTGGGCCTTTGCCCCCCCCCCCCCATTTTGTCAGGCTTTGTCCAGATTTCTTGCACTTAAAGGTTGAGAGGTATGATGGGAAGTACGATGGTCAGTCATTAAAGTTTCTGTGTCAGGGGATGAATTCTGACTTCTGGTCACTGTCATTATGGAGTTGACATGTTCTCTTGGGTCTATGTAAATTTGTTCTTGGTATTATAATACACACACTGGCTGATTCATTCATTCATTCCCCAGTTACTCACTTAGGATTTTGTGGGGTTTATCCCAACACTTAACGAGTTCAAAACACATAAATTAATTTTGGATGAGTTTCTGTCCTGACAATGTGTTTATCTACAGCATGTCTCTAGAATGCACGAGACTGTGAGTAAATCACAGTACCTGCTATAAAAGCACAAGAAAAAAGCACAGAGTGGACATGCAGCCTCTGTATAGGAGATGAAAAACTAAATTTCTGGAAAAAAAGTACTGTGAGCCAGCAAAGCTAACTAATGCCTTTTCATTTGTGCCTCCCTAAGGTGGAAGACTGGTTACTTTAAAATGTCCAGATTTACTGTGTTTAGCTTTGTCCTGCTGACCTATGTTGTTACTGAACATGGTCTAGGAAGGGCTAATTTAAACAACTTGCCCTTGTGACCCAGATGGTCACATTGATCAACAGATAGATACATGCATACATGCATTTATACTTACATACATACATAAAACTCTTTAAATAAATAATACTTGTTTAACAAATAGATAAATTAAATCACAAAAAGCCTTCTTATGGACTTTCTCAGTTTTCTCATGGACATAAGGATCTGTAGGAAAGTGCACACTGCTGTAAGTGTTTCTATAGATGATGCCTGTTCCTGTGCAGACTAGCATTAATTTTGAAGATCTACTATAAGCACACTAGGTTCATTTTTATTTTTGTCATCTAACACTCCCTTTAAAATGTGACCTCCTGTGTGTCCTTTTCTACCAGGTTTTGGCTTTTTATGATTTAGTCAGTTTTTTTTTCATTCAGCTTCAACTAACATACTCAAAACATTATTAATTTCACATTCTTTTGCATATTACTCCTGCAGCTTTTCTTTAAAGCATGTGCAGAAAAGTTTATTTTTCTTCCTGACCATTTGTAACATCACATATATCATTTATATAAGAGCTGAAGTGGTACTGATCCCAGCAAGAACATAATAACAATTATGGCCCTTCTCACCTGAGTGGGGACTCTGCTTGATATTTTTTTTCTGAGTTTTGCTGTGCAGCCAACTCTCTCTTTATAAACTACTTCTGTGTTGTTGAAAACTGAAACTTTGTACCAACATCTAATCCAAGACATGGTTGTAAAACGCCTCTACACCAGCCGACTTGCCCAGTCACCAAATCAATTAAATAAATAAATCTTGCCACAGATTAGGTAGCATCAAGTTGCCCCTCCTCACATGCTGCTGTAATTGTACCAACTGTGATGACCTCTTCTGCACTTAGCATGACCTTTTCCCTGAAGACATATATCACCCTTCTTCCTGCCCTGCAGTAATAATATACTGTATAAAATTGGGAAGTATATACACAACAGAGAAATTATTAACTGAGAAGGCCAAAGCTTGCAATTTGCACATGAAGGACACACTACATTTTCTTTAATTGCAGTACAGCATACCCAAACAGGATTTTCCTCTACAAGTTACATAAAATCTCCATAACATCATATGAAACAGTTGTCCAGTAAGTAATGTATACAGTAAAGAAAATGCAATTCCATCTTTATGTTAACCCAGTGTTGTTGTGTCTTTCGGCTTTTCCCGGTTAGGGGTCGCCACAGCGGAACTCCGGTCCGCTAATGATTGGCAGTTGATTTTTACGTGCTGAGTTGCCAGCCCTAACGCACAACCTTCAACGAAGGTATGCCCATTAACGCATGTCTCCACACAGAAGACGCTCTAGCTGAGAGTCGAACTGGTCGCTACCGCAGCACCACCACCGCTGAAAGAAACGTATGCCTTAAGTTAATGAGTGCTGCAAATAAAACAAAGGCAACTTCTCTGAGGTAAATTCCCGGGTTGCGTTTTGCTTCTTCAAGGTATTTAGTGAGGAAGAAGACCTAAACTGATGGTGATCTTGACTATTAGAAATCACAGTAATTATTTTAATTAGCTGCAGAATAATACAGTTTCTTCACATTCTGTATTACTTTACTGCAGCAGTCAGTCAAAGTGTCACATGCCTTGTATATACGTGTAGGAGTTTAGCAGTTCTCACCAAATCAGTGGCTTATCTCTGTATACATATGTCCACTGCATTTTGACATGTGTTCCTGATGCCATTAATCACCAGCTGTTCACCTGAAGGGTTAAAGAAAGCCGAATAAACTATAATTATCTATGTTGAAGCAAATGTATTGTAGACTGATCCAGCAGCATGGAGCAATTCTTTGTCTCTGTTAGCTTTGTGCTGAAGGCACTGTCATTTTTTTTAAGTGCATTTCTTTAAAGTTGCTTTATGAAACAAATGTTTTATTCTGCACCTACATACTTCTTGGATAAGGGCTACGTTGCCTTATGCCAGGCCTGCGCTTCAGTCGGTAACTGCTTTAATAAAAAGTCAGTGGCAATTTTGAGTCAGTGTCACACTGAAGCTTCCCTCTCCATTATTTGCATAGAATGTCACTCACTTTACAGGGTAAAATAGCTTCTTCAGACAAGCAATTTTCCTTGCAACTGTTTAACCTAGTTGCTGCTGCCTTCAGCTGTAAACAGCTCTCACATTTCTCCACAGCAAATAATAGTCTCACAGGTTTGCGAGGAAGCCTTAAAATTCAGTCTTGTCTGCTTCCTTTGGAGATAAAACATCTCTTTTATGTGCAGTCTCAGTCTGGTTGTCTCCAGAAATTGCTGTCATTTGTCTTCATAATTTGAAAAGCTTTCTAGTTCGCTCAAAGCTCAGGAGTGACACCATCCCCAGACTTGTCATTTTTCTTTTTCTTCTCATGTTTCTGTCCTACCTCATTGTCAGATATTGCTAGGTGGGAAAAATAAGCAGACAAACTTGCATTTTTATTCTCTTTCACAGAGAAATTTGCCCTTATAGCAGATCTGTATTTTAAGTGGTCTAACAGACAAGTGCAGATCACGAACTACTGTATAATCAAGCAAGCACAGGCTTGAGTTTAAACAGCAGACTAAATGCATCCAAAGTCTTACAGATGTAAATTATTTTTATGCAGTAGAGGCCCACAAATTATATAAAGGACCGAATGTAAATTGTAAACTACTTACACACACAACAATGTGAATGTGTGTGTGTAATAGATATGTTTATAAGATACACACACGCGAGCATACATACATACATATATATATATATATATATATATATATATATATATATATATATATATATATGTGTGTATGTATAGAGAGAGAGAGATGTCCATATATCGAAAATTCATAATATCAAATGACAAGAGATTAAATATATCTGGTCAATCACCAGCCAAATGAAAAAACACAAAAGAAAAAAACAAGTTTTTTGCAAGCCCTTGCAAATTATATATACCAACTCCAAGAGTGCACTACAGTAGGGAAAGGGCAAATTCCTCAATTTGTACAATATCAAATACTACAAACAAGTTAAGAAATCTATATGAGAGAAATACGCCAATGAGAAATTTGACAACTATAGGACCCCTTGAAAGCATCAGACTGAAAGGGGAGAATGAAGATCACTGCTCATCTCAATAGTGATGGCCACCATCAAGTCCCAGCAACGTGTAGATAGCAAATTCCTGAAAAGTTCTCATATGCCAGAAGGTACATATTGTGTAACTGCAAAAAACAGAGCAGCCCACTAGAAGTGAGAAAATTGTCCTTGTAAACACTCATAAAGGTTTGAAACAGTAATGAAACAACCTCAAAGCACCTGCAAGTTATAAGGGAAAAGGTGTGAAAAGAATGTAGCTAGAGATCTGAATCATCAGA
This sequence comes from Protopterus annectens, assembly GCF_019279795.1. Classification (NCBI taxonomy): domain Eukaryota; kingdom Metazoa; phylum Chordata; order Ceratodontiformes; family Protopteridae; genus Protopterus; species Protopterus annectens. The sequence continues at coordinate 1,212,545,378 of NC_056725.1, forward strand.
ATCTCACCAAATGGAGTTCAGGTGTCCTAAGTAAGGGCTTCATCTGATATTATCTCATATTAATCCTATAATCCCTAAATGAAAATCACCATCAAATACTGTAAACAACCAATTAGGATTTTATATGCATTGAAATCTATTAATGGGGAATATGAGAAATATAGGACCCCATGAGGATACTAGGCGAGAACACAGACAAACACAAGTCACTGCTCCCTGCTAATACTTGGGGAGTTATGCTAGTAGGGATTTCACAGGAGGGCGGAGTGGGGGGTGAATTTCTGAATTTGTCAACCAGCAGATTCACTAAGCCACTCTGCTTGGTGAAGGTGGTACCATTTACCACTAGTTCAGCACACTGCTGTGTGTTACCTTTAAGGTTTAGGACAAAGCTGTAGAAGGCCTTGTGATTGTCTTTAGCCTGAAAGGCTATCTTGACTTTATAATTGGCCTTGTTGCATTTAATTAGTACTCTTGGTGTCCTGTTTAGTTTAATTAGTGAGTTCTTGTCATTATGCCAGTTGTTCTTCTGATTTTGGACATTGCTTTTTTTCCTTTTGTTATATACTCTGTTAAGATTTGGATTCCACCAATGTGGTTTGTTTTGGGCTTACTTCTGGTAAGTGCAGCAGCATCTATGCAGCCATTTACATGATTGTACAGGGTCTCTGTGAACAATTCTGCATAGGTTGCTGTGAACTCAGGGTACAGAGAGGTATTGAATTTTGACAAACTGTCACTTAATAGGATGTTGTTTGCTTCAGAATAGTTCCTGGCTGTTACAGGTTTTGCTATGTTTTCCAAGTTGCTATGTTTTCCAAGTTCAGTTTTATTTCAAAGGAAACAGCTTTGTGATCCAACTTAACCAGTGAAGAAATGAAATTGTCTGTGTGTGTGTGTGTGTGTGGGGGGCTCTCCAATATTGGTGAGTACTAGGTCCAGTTTGGTTACACCTCTGATAAGAGTGTACATAATCTGATCAATGGTATTGTGTTAATAAAGTCCAGGAAATATTGTGTAGCTAGTAGCCACCCTCAATAAATGAGATTACCAGGTCACTAAACTCAAACCTAAAATGAACTTCAAGTCACATAAAAATACAGCTTTTTGTAAATTCTTCCAAATTTTGAACACCCCTACAAAATTACCGATGGATAACAATCACCTCTCTGTGGAGGAAGTCTTGAAAATGGACTAATAATCAGTGGCTGTAAGCTACAACCAAGGTGTCTTCTCAGTGGGGTGACTCAAGAAGGAGCGCAGGGTCAGTATGTTCTCCATGTAGAGTAGGTCAGACAGGGAATATTGCATCTGACCATAGTTGGACTATCATCCTTATTATGGTGGACATATGTAACCATACTGGTGTTATTTAGATTTCCTAATGGGCACAGGGTCTTTTTATCAGGTTATCTTAGCTCAAGTTTCCATTTTAGTTTCTTTCACTACAAGGAAACCTGCATAAGACAGTGGCTGGAATTCTCAAAGATGCACTGAACATTGATGCAAGGCTTGCACAGCTTTGTAGCACTTTGTGGCAGTGCAAACACTACTTAGACATGTAAACTGAGATAGACAGTGTTGCTGTGCAGGTGGATGCTGTCCAATCTATGTAGGTAAGCAATGCAGCAAATAGGCAAACAGACCTACTGTATATGTGTAATGAAGCCGGTACACAAAGATGCAATGTATAGTTCTGCACATGCCACCTGGCTCAAATCTCCAGAGAGCTAAAAATGTTATTTTACAGCCAGCTGCATATTAGAGTAAAACAGTATACAAAGAGTCTATGTTGCACACTCTAGCACATTTAGTACACAGAGCTGAGACAGTTAGCCCTTTAATTTCAGATAAAAAAAAAACTTTTTTGAAAAAGGTGAAAATGAACATTTGCAAATAACCAGTGTATTAAAAATACGAGCAGAGATCCATGGTGTATTCTCCAACAAGCTTTATTCCCGATAAGGGCGTTCATCTATCAGTTTCACCAGATCTATTTTTCACATTCATTTATATAGCAGAAAACAGTACTATGGAATGGGAAGAGTTATATAGTAACCAATCAGATGACTGCAGATGGTTTAAGAGTAAATGGCAGGGGAAATAAAAAGAACAGGCATCACCGGGAAACCAAGCCAAATTGTGATATGGTGCTTTCTTACAACTTTATTTAAATGTTTTTTGATTAGCCAGTCTTTTTAAGACAATGTGACATGGTAAACTTTTGAGGATGACTGTATAAATAGTAAGTACAACAGATAAAATGAAAATAAAAGTAAAGAAGAAATATTCCTCCAAAGAGCAGCACAAAGTGACACATAAGGCTATATAATCGTACAGTATAGGTAACTGCAGCACTATGGTGTACACATACCTAAGCATTTGTCAGGAGTGGGAAGATGTTATAGAAAGAAGGAAAAAGGGGGGAAAGCAGGAAGCAGAGAGACACACAGAAGAACAATATTTAAAAGTGTGCAGGTTGGGGGGAAGGTAAGGCATCACCTTTGTTTTATTGGGATAGAGTTCCCTTTTTATGTAGATAAATAAATAAGAAGAAAAGTTGATACAAAAGTAAGAAAAATGGATAGATCAGTGTATCAGTGTGCATGAGCAAACAGACACAAATAGAGCAGTGCAGACAAGCAGGGGCAGATGTGCACACAAGGACTGAAGACTCTTGGGATGAACAGAAACAAACAAAAATGGTGATGGGGAGAGTTGAGCAGTGCATAGGGTACAGGGTTTGATTCATGAGGGAAGGGATATGCCAGGCTGCAGACAGGTTGAGGTATGAGCAGCAGTGTGATATCTGCTACCCCATCCTGCAGGGACTGTACTGTGATCCTTCACCAGCTGATGCACAACAGCAGCTGGAATATGGGACACACCCTTCTCTGGTGGTCTGAGGCTGCTCAGGTAAGGAAATCTGCAATTTATTCCAAGAATTTCTCTATTCTTGCCATATAAATACCCATTGCTCTCTTGATCAAAGCCCCACCTCAAGCAGTGGGGCTGGAATACATGTCATTGACAGGCTGAGATGCCCCTCTGGCATGGCACTCCAAGCCTCATCCTTCTAAGCTGCAGCTAAAACAGAGGGGGAAGCTGTAGTTGAACTGATTATTAAGCAGGTACTTGTTTGGTTTGCTTACTGTACTCTGCCTGCATATTGCTGATCTGTGTCTACATTTTATTTTGAATTGAAGTTTTTCATTTAAGGTTTGGTTACTTCTATTTTGTATCTTATTCTTGTATTACATTTGTTTTGTTTTAAGTTTTCTGTTCTGTTGGAGTTTTAAGAGGTCTTGGCTAGGGTCAGTTAGAAAAGTTAGCAAAGAGTTCCTTTGCAAGCAGTGAATAACAACTGCTAATTAGAGGAAGGAGTTGAGAAATAGCATTACTCATTTAGCTAGAAATATCTCTATTTAGCTGGAGTGCTTGTTTGGCTTGCTTGCTGTACTCTGCCTGAATATTGCCAATCTGTCTGCACTTCATTTTTCTCACCCACTTGCCCAACCGTTGTTGTATTCTTAAACTTGGTGGCTTTTGATTTGTCCACCCCTGCTATAAATCTGATTTTGGATACTCCTCCCAATCCCATCTCATCACCTCATTCTAGTGAGTACAGAGAGATCATTTGGGAAGGACCACCCCCTTAATTCTTAACCATGAATTATCTTCTGTTTCCTCCATTCCCACTTAAACTAAAAAATGCTTTTACTGTATTTGTGTTTCTTCCTGCTTTATTACTTTATTTTGCTTTTGCTGCTTGTTCTTAAAAGTGTTCAATTGCATTTATTCTGCTGCATTAATAACTGCTGGTTAGTAGCCTGATTAAATTGTTACTGTTATTTTAAGCCTCTTAGTTTTGGTTTAAGCACTTGTCTTCAGGCCAGTTGTTTTACATTAAGAAGGTTTGTAGTCTACACTCTTATGGCAGGAGAGGTAGCTTACATCCTTCTAACTTGGGAATTACTGGTTGAGGGCTTAGTGTGTCTGTTATTCTAAAAGTGTCTGAGTACTGGTTTAAGCGCTTGGGTTTCAGGCCAGTTATTATACATTAAGAAGGTTTGTGGTCTACATTTTTGTGGGAGGAGAGGGTAGCCTCTGCCCTTCTGAGCTGGGAATTGCTGGTTGAACGGTTATGGTGCCTGCTTATTTGAACTGTTTTTTTTTTCTGAAATTGTTGCACTTTGTTTGCTGTAGTATAGACTAGATTCTCACTTGCTGAATATAGTTCTGTTTGTATAATTTGAGCACTAAACCAGGCCATCTTTTGTTGGAGAGGGTTCCACTGCACCCTAATGGCAAGAGTGTGCAGTTAGAACTTATCTGAGTGAAGGTTGCTGGAAAAGGTCTCAATTTTGAGCTTTTGTATTTATGAATTTGTTTAAATTAGCTTGCTCTTGTTTGCTACTATAAGCACCATGTTTGAGTGGCTTTGCTCTTGCTTGCACACTGTGCACTAACTTGCAGCAGTGGTGTCTATTGGCGGTTACAGACACAAATACTTTTGCCTGCAAATTTTCCCTTAGTACTCTGCTGGTGCTCTATCTGTGAGTTCCTGCAATTGTCCCTCACTGCTAGGTGATACAATCGGTGAAGCTCCTGAGGTACCAACACAGATCCAACCAACTAGCCCTTCACATTTTTGTCCACTTCTCCTGTTATCTACATTACCTGTTCCTTCCTGTCTTCTCTGTTTTCTGACCACATCAACTTACCTACCATTATGGATGGACAATTTCCCACAGTTTCTCCAGCCAGCCTAGTTGACATGGGTATCCTGAGGCAATGTAGCAATTGCCTCATGTACACTGACAACCCAATTCTTCTTGTCCATACAAAGTCATTATGTGAAAGATGCATCTATATCAAGAACCTAGAATCTAGGCTCTCCTGCTCACCAGTCAGTTCATCTGATACTAAGCAGGTTGTCAGGATGGACACCTCATCTCCTGCACCTAACAAACCAACCACATATAAACCTACATATGTGGAGGTCCTTACCGGATGCTTACCTAAACATCAGAGACCTGCCAAACACAAACACAAATATCCTTCACATAATACATCCTCTGCAGAACATAGTACACATAATATATCACATACTAGTGTCTCACCAGTCAAGCTCCATAGGCATAACACAAAAACAAACATCTTAGTCATAGGTAACTCAACTGGGAGACACACAGCTGTCCCTCTCACCAGGTTGGATAAAGAAAGGTCACGGTCAGCTGTCTGTCAGGTGCCAGGATCCATCACATCACACATGCACTCAAGTTACAGGCATTGTTATGACTCCATCATAGTCCATGTTGGTGTGAATGACTTGAGATGTACCTAGAGAGACATGACTGAGCTTTCTAATTATGTGTCTCAGGCAAGTATGTGCCTAACCTTAAGCAGCATTTTATCTTTGCCTAGGATGACACCTCAGTACAAACAAAAAATGATTGACTTGAATAATTGTCTTAGTTTTTTGGTGTCATTCAAAGGGGATCCAGTATCTGTCAGCCTGGAATGACATGGTCAATAGACCTCAGTGCTTTGCCAGAGATGGTCTTCATCTGTCACCCCTGGGATTTCAGTTACTGGCTAAGGCTCTTGTCTCCCCCATAGTACCTTTTTTAGACAATATCACAAGAACAAAATTCCTGATGTAAAAATACCCTCCAAAACAACCTCAAGGTTATGCTGCTAAATATTAGGAGTCTAAACAAGAAACTGCACTCACTGGAAACAGTCCTCACCTTGGAAGATGCTGACATTTGTGCAGTCACTGAGACCTGGTCTAAGGCTGTGCAGAGCACCCCAGCTATACCAGCTTACATTTCCTTCCACACATTCAGATCACAAACTGAAGGCATGAGAACTAAAGAAGGTGGTGTAATATTAATTAAAGATAAATATACCTCTAGAGTGGTTAAACAGCATAATTCCCTTGAATTATTTAGGGTGCAATTGACTGTAGGTAAGACCCCTGTTCAGGTCACTGCAAGTTATAGGACCCGTTCCATTTGTCAGGACATCCACTAAGCCTACTTGGATCTACATAACTCAATCAAGATACAACCAGGCACCCTAGTTTTGGGTGACTTTAATAATCAGTCCATTGAATGGGTAAATTATATGTGTTCTAACTCACTTGCCCATAGGTACCTGGACTTCATTAACTCCAATGCCCTGGAACAGCTGGTTGACACACTCACAAGGGGCTCAAGCATCCTGGATCTGGTGCTCATCAACAATGGGGATTGCTGCACCACCCCCAGTGTGTGGCTATCCCTCATGAGGACTGAACACAAATCAGTCTCGCTAGAAGTAACTATAACACAAACCCCCCCTTAGCAACAACTAGACTAAAAAAACTTCTTCAAGACCAATTACAACCTCTTACATGACAGCATAAATAGTTTCATAGCCCCTCCCCCACTGTTGGAACAGTCACCTATGCTGAGTTATACACCAATGCTTTATACAAGCACCTGTACGATTGCATTGACTCTTCCATAGCTGATAAAACCAAAGCAAGATCCTCAAGGAAAAACAAACCTGCCTGGTGAACAATTGCCACTAATAGGCTATACAGTAGGCAAAATAAATTGGTGTCTAATAGTAGGAAGGAATTGTCTCAAAACTGGAAACGGTCCCTCCTCAACTTAAACAAGTAAATAAGTAAATAAGTCCCTTACTGGCCTCAGTAAGAAACTGAGATGCCTCATAAAATCCTCCAAAGCTAGTTACAAAAATAAAATTGCCAAAGATTCCAAAGACAACCACAAAGCATTCTATAACTATGTCAAGAATCTAAATGGCAATGCTCAGATCTGCGCTGAGCTAAAACAGAATGGCATTAAATATACTGAGCCAAAGGATATTGCCAATATCCTGGCAGATCGATTCAGTGCCAACTTCACCCCCCTCTCACCCCCTAAATGGCCCATCTCAATACCGGAAGATTGCCAAATTCCAGTAATAACGGCCACACAGGTACAAAACGCACTCTCTAAAGCCAAGAATACAGCATCCATGGGACCAGATGATATCCCGGGCTGTGTACTACATGAACTACAATATGAACTGGCACCTCACCTAAGTGTCATGCTTAATCATAGCCTCACCTCAGGTTTCGTGCCCACTGAGTGGCGCAGAGCTACAGTTATCCCAGTCCACAAGGGGGGATCCACCTTGGATCCCGGAAACTACCGTCCCATCAGTCTGACAAGCCTTATCTGCAAGGCCATGGAGCATATTATCATGGAACTTATAAACAAAGACATTGGCAACCTTCAAACACTGGACCCCACCCAGTTTGGGTTTGTGAAGGGCCGATCTTGTCTCCTGAACCTGATTGACTTCTTTGAATCAGTCTCCAGAGCCATGGACATGGGTAAGGTGGTCCACACAGCCTATCTAGACCTTGCCAAGGCCTTTGACACCATCCCTCACTCTGGAATCATAGATAAACTTACTAAGTTGGGCATTAATCCCTATGTCACCCAATGGGTTGCTAAATGGCTTACTGATAGAACCCACACTGTAAAAGTAGCCGACTCCAAATCCAGCTCCAGACAAGTGACAAGTGGAGTACCTCAGGGTTCAGTCCTGGGGCCGCTCTTGTTTGGCATCTACTTCTCTGAAGTACAGGTCAACACTAAGGAACTCTGACTAACAAAGTTTGCAGATGACTGCAAACTGGGAGCCATTATTGAATCCCCAAATTATGTGGATACTCTACAAAAGGGCCTTACAGAAACAGATGCTTGGTGCCAGAGCCATGGGCTCAAGCTCAATGCCAAGAAATGTATTGTTATCCCCTTTGGGAAAAAACATGTATCCATGAATTACCATATAGGTGGCAGTACACTAAACACAGAAAGTGTGATAAGAGACTTAGGGACACAGGTGGACAGTGGTCTCACCTTCGATAACCACATCGCCACAACAGTCAGGAAATCCTTCTATGTGGCACACCTCATCACAAAGGGCTTTTCATCCAGAAAAAAGGAGGTCATTGTCCCACTGTACTCATCCCTCATTAGACCCATTATAGAATACAACGCCCCATTTGGTATGTACCTCTCAAGACATCTGCAACAACTGGAAAGGCCTCAGAAACACCTCACTAAAAGAATCACAGGCCTAAAGCAGATGCCCTACGCTGACCGCCTTAAACTCAAGCTATACTCTTGTCGCATATCGTCTGCTCAGAGGTGATCTCTGCTTAACATACAAGGCCATGTCAAACCCAGAGCTGTTGGACATGCTACACTTAAAGAAATCCCAATCCCTCAGAACTACACGCTCCAGGGATCTAAACCTTGTCATCACAATAAACAAAACATGCTGGAGGGATAGGTTCCTGACCCAGAGACTCCCCAGACTCTGGAATAGATTGCCCATACATGTCAAGCAGAGTGCCTCTTTGGACCTCTTCAAGAGGAACCTTGACGATTGGATGGGAGAAAGGAAATTCACCCCAGGGATCACGTCAGTCGCCCTGCTAGACAGGGGTCCAGGAAAGTAAATAATGTGGGAAGAAATAGCCAGGGAATTGTTATGGCTAGGCTTGTATAGGCCCTAGGGCTGATAGCCTAGTACCAACCTATGAACCTATGAACCTAAGACCCCTAGTGAAGTCCTCCAAAGCTAGTTATGAATCCCAGTTAGCTTCCTTAACTAAGGATAGCTAAAATACATTCTTTATTTACATCCATAACCTCAAAGGTAAGACCCAGATTTGTGCTGAACTCATAGTTAATGGTACTACATACACAGGACCTGTGGATATAGCACACCTGACAGGCTCAGTGAAAACTTCACTCCCCTGTCCCCATCGCATAAACCCCAAAGCATTTCCTACACCTGTCTCCACACCTAATATCTCCAATGAGCAATTCTTAAATGCCCTCTCCAAGGCCAAAAACTCAGCCTGTATGGGACCAGACAACATCCCGGGCTGTGTACTACAAGGCTTAAAACAGGAATTAGCATCATCATTGGGCATGCTTTTCAGTCACAGTCTAAGCACTGGCTTCATCGCAGTGAAATGGCATCCCTTTGCACAAAAGAGGGTGCATCCACAGACCCTGGGAACTATAGACTCGTTAGCCTGACCAGCTTTATCTGCAAGGGCATGGAACAAATCATCATGAACCTTATTAACAAAAATATGGGAAATCTCCAAATGCCACCCAGTTTGGCTTTGTCAAGGGCAGATCATACCTGTTAAACCTGGGGGACTTCTTCAAGAATCACCAAAGCCCTAGATGAGGGCAAATCTGTGTATACAGCCTACCCAAACTTAGTCAAAGCCTTTGACACAATACCCCATTCAGGCATCTTTGATAAGCTCACCCAGCTGGGTATCAACCTATATATTGTCAGATGGGTTGCAAACTGGCTCACTGATAGAATTCATACTGTCAAAATAGGGGACTCCACCTCATCCAGCAGGTCTGTAACTAGTGGAGTTCCACATGGATCAGTTCTGGGACCCCTACTGTTCAGAATCTACTTCTCTGAAGTACAGGCTAAAACTAAAGGACTGTGGCTGACCAAGTTTGTTGATGACTGCAAAATAGGAGCAATCATTGAAATCTCTAATGATGTTGACGTCCTGCAAGAAGGTCTTACACAGACTAATGACTGGTGCCAAAGTAATTATCTTAAATGTAATGCAAGAAAACATTCCCTTTAGCAAGGATGATGTTCTGGCAAACTACCACATCAATAGCAATACCCTAAGCACACAGTCAGTGGTGAGAGATCTGGGCACACAGGTTGACAGCAACCTTAAATTCAATCACCATGTCTCCACAATGGTAAAAAGGGCATTTTATATTGCTCATCTTATAAGTAAGAGCATTGTTTCCCGAAAAAAAAAATAGGTTATAAACCCCCCCTGTACTCTTCCCTCATCAGGCCTATAACAGAGTACAACATGCCCTTTGGTATGTTCCTTTCCAAACACCTGCAGCAATTGGAGATACCACAAAGGTTTCTTACAAAGAAAATCCAGGGTCTTCAAGATCTGTCTTATGCAGACAGACTGAAATCACTTTCACTTTACTCTGTGTCATACAGAGTGCTCAGGGGTGACCTGTGCCTTGCATGTGCAGCAATTTATGATCCAGCCTTAATGGAAATGCTGCATATTCACAAGTCAAATGACACATAGGTCACTCGCTCAAAGGACCTTAACCTGCTATGTGACATCAACAGAACTTGCTGGAGAGACAGATTTGTGTCACAGAGGTTGCCCCACCTTTGGAACAAGCTTCCTAGTCATGTTAAACAAATCCCCTCATTGGTCCTATTTAAGCGTAATTTGAACGATTGAATGGATAACTGGAAATTTACCCCAGGGGTTCCACCTTTGTCCTTCTTGGACAGGGGCAATAGGTGCTGGTTTTAGTATCTGCTTGAACCAGACACCCTTGGGAACACAGGTTTAACTTGGTTGAGCTTGTAAGGGCCCCATAACCATTAGCTGAGTAACCTGCTATGATCCTATGATGAAGGGAGGAGACACAGTGGGATGTTTGCCATTAATGAATCTATCCTACCAAAGGAATATAGGTTGGGAATTGGCATAATGGTTAAGGTGTTTACCTTACAGGCACACTGAAGGGGGCTTGATTCTCACCCATTAGAAGAATTGCTAGGCTTAGAAAAGTCAACTGCAGTCATTAGCCTAGTAATCATCTATGAACCCATGAGCCTATATGCACACATGCACAGACAGACAGATATATATATATATATATATATATATATATATATATATATATATATATATGTGTGTGTGTGTATAGAGTCTACCTCTAATGCACAAAAACCCACTTACCCGAATCTCTGAAGACTGAGATGACTTCACCGAAACCGCATTTGAAAGAACTCTTGGATCACCAAGTGAAAACTCCAGATAAGTAACCAACTGTACTCAACAAAAAAAATAAATAAATAAATAAATAAATAAATAATAAAACCAAAACAAATTAAACAAACCCATATGGGGAGGGCTCACCCCCACCCCTTTACTAAATACACTAACTCCAAGATTGCACTGCAGTGGGGAAAGGGGCAAAATTCACCATGATGGCCAAGTGGTTCCTTATCGGTGATCAAAGTCATCGCGGTCTCAGGGATTCAGGTAATGAGTTTTCAGTCCTTAGAAGTAGACCCATATATATAAACACTGATTTGGCTGGACTTCCCCCATTACCTTCAGTACACCCAACTCACTATTGCTCACAAATTAACATTCCACCCTGAAAACTGCTTTACACTTGTAGACATCATACAAACCTACACCCCCTCCAGAGACTTAAGTTTCTCTAACAAACAACTTCTTCAAGTCTCCAAACCCAACAAGAGATCAAGACAAAGTTGATATTCTTATGCCATAGCAAAAATTTGGAATAACCTACCCCCCTCCACCACACTTCTTGATTCTTTGAACACCTTAAAACATAAACCAGTTTCTCAAAAACCAATCTTGCCTCTGTCCCCTTACCAATAGACCTCCTTAGAGCCTTCTTGGTGCCCCGCTGTTTCTATTTACTTCTCGTTATACCCATCTTTTTAACTTTGCCTCATTTCTTCTGTAGCCACTCTACTGTCTAATCCTCTCCTTTCAAAAAAAAAAAAGCTCAAATTGACTGATGTGGGTCTATATCATAACCGCGAAAGCCCATTTCAGCAAATATGTAAACGTCGATGCATATTGCGTGAACCGCGAATAAATTGAACACCCTAAAACTGCAAAATTCAAAATCTCGAATCGGCATAGTTGGCCCTTCTGTGGTATAGCTCCATAAGGTAAGTGTACGATAGTTATGGACCTTAGGGTTAGGGTGCGAGTTAAGGTAAGTGCATACATAGTAATGTATGTAAGGTTTAATGGAGGGTTAGAAGTAGGGTTTTGTTAAGTGTATGTGTGTGGATTATTTCTTTTGTTTGGGTGGGTAGTCTGTAGTGAGTGGTGGGGTTGGCCAACTATGCTGGTTCGAGATTTTGAATTTCGCAGTTTAAGGAGTTCGGTGTATTCGCGGTTCATGCAATGTGTCGATGTTTATGTATTTGCTGAAACGGGCTTTCACGGTTATGAAATAAACCCACTGATGTATACCTTGTTATTAGGAATTATCCAAATTTTGTCATTTTCCCAACTGTATAAAATTCCTTAGTTTGTTGTATTACTAATTTTTACATTGCATATGGCTAAACTATGTATGTTCTCTTTGTTGTAAAACTGTAATCTGTAACTTGGTGTAAACTAAATTTACCGTGGAGCTTTTCTCCCCGAGCCTCCACTGAAAATGGGTTTCTCACCCAGTGTACTTTCACGGTCAACAAATGTAAATAAATAAATACCTGGTTTAGGCCATAAAAATTGCATCTTACAGTTCCGATTGCACCCAGAGACAAAATGCCTGTGAAAACCAGGACTAGGAATCCTATTGTATTATTTTTAGTGGGTGAACTAATTGCTATACTGGAAGGGTAGAAGTTTTGAAATTGTTTTATAGGTGATTTACAGATGCTATAACACATTTTAGCAAAGCTCTATGTGTATGTATGGTAACAGGGTCTACTACATGATGTCGAAAGCCGACAATGTGGAAGCTGATATTGTCGGCACCACAACATTGAAAGTGCAGAACATCGTGCAGGTAAACAGAAATCTCTGTAGGGGGAGATTTCTATTTACCTCAATGTAGTGCGGTCTCAGAGTTGGAATATTTAAGGAGGGGGGGTGTGGGGGATGCAGCTAGTTAGTTTTTATTTTTTTAAATGTTATTCAATGTTTTGCAACATCGATCACTAGAGATCGACCTTTAGTGATTCGATGTAGTAAGATTTTGATAACGTGATATAGACGCTTGTAACACATATGTGCTAGAATCTGGTTTATTTTCTAGTAAAGGGAGTAATGTGGGAACCAGAAGTCAAATGACCAGATGTATGCATTGTCATTCTGTAATCCAGCACTGAGATGATGTCTTAATCCTAGACGAGACAGAAGTCTCAGGGCAGTCTGTTTATGAAACCTGACAAAGAAGGATCCCTCACCCACTTCATCTTGCCTTGCTTTATTAAGTAGAAAACAGTAATTCTTTAAATTAGTGAGGAAAATATGAGATTAGTTAAGTACTGTTTTTCTGTATCTGTGTGAATCTATCCATCTTGTTATTTTTAATATTTCCTGTGACTGAAACTCTGGTGTTTATTGAAAACAGACAGTATTTTCACATTTGTTTATTATTTATTATTATATATATTTAAACTTTTCATTGTAGCTGGTCTTTTAATTTGGTGACACTGTCGCAGCTTCTGAAAGCCTTGCTGCAGTGTGCAAACACTACCATTTATATTAGTATTAATTTTACTCAGTATAATTGGGTACCCTTGTTAAGAGTCTTAGAATAGCTGGTTTTGGAGTCTTCTGGTGATGATGGAACTACCTTAGTCTGGGCATAGCTGGTGAGTTTGTGCCAGCCTTTACCATGTGTGTATGTGTGTGTGTGTGTGTGTGTGTGTGTGTGTGTGTGTGTGTGTGTGTGTGTGTGTGTGTTTATATGTGAGTGTGAAAATGAAATCTCAAAGAGTGTGTGTGTCAGTTACTTGGAGCAGGGACACAGAGCACAGGTTTCACAGAGAGGGTAGTGGAGGGCTTGGCTTGGAACACTCAGCTGAGGACTCAACTCTACAGCTGTGTCAGTGAGAAGTCTTATTTGGGGCCTAGAGAGAGAGAGAGAGAGAGAGAGAAACCCAGCCCCAAGACTGAATGTGTTCCCTGTGTGCTGTTAAGGCTTGGTGTGCTTATGCTTGGTTCAGGGAGCCGCATCTGAAAATACTGTGTGTATCTAATTTTGTTCATTGTGAACCTCCCTCAACAGTGTCCGTGGTGAGGATTGAGACTCCTTGATCACTGGCCCAGAGAAGGGATGTCACAATTGGTAGCATATATAAGTATGACTGTAAATTATTTTTTATTAAACCTGTTGCTCCTAATACTATTGGAACTGTCTGGGTATCTATTTTATGACTTTGTAACTTTCTATATGTGTGACACTGTAATCACTGGGTGTAGCAATTTCAATGACCACCACTAGTTTTGTCTTTTTTTTCCTGGACTACTATATCTGGTTTTCTTGCAACTGTTTATGAACTGCTGGTAATGTGATGCCATGTGATATAAACTTCATCATTCTCCACAATACTTTGTGGTTCATGTTTTAGTGCTTCTCAAATGCTTCAATATTGTAGTGTTTCAATCTTGTTACATTTTTATGCCTTTCAGTTTACAGACTGTTTGTCAATAATGTATCACACCCAGCAACAAGATGTGCGATTTTTTCCAGTTCTTTTTTATGGAACCTGTACTTGTTTCTTTCTCCCACATGTTCAATGGTCTTTGTAAACAAACATGTATGTAGTCCATTGTCCTGGACCACCATTATTAACCTTTCATCTTTTGGTTTCCATTCATCTCTACTTAACCATTCTTACATCAAATCCTGATTAACATGAGGTTGTTCCAAGTGATTTCTATACTTGACACAATATTTATGCTTATTTCACATTTCCTTCCTTCGGATCTGATTCTTCTCCTTATATTCTTTATATTGTTTTTAGGCGCATTCATTTGCTATCTGATTTTTGTCTAGTTTTATTTCCATTCCCACTTTACACCAAAATTATTTTGCTAAACTAAGAAGAGAAGATATTTTAGACGACTTCTCATTTTTTTAAAACTTTCACTATGTTTGGTTCTGGTGAGGTCAGTAGATATGTGTGCATTCCCATGACTATAGAGCTATACATGTAATCAGTTTCAAGAAGGCCCATACCTCCTTCAGAACAAGGAATGTATAATCTTGGTATGCACTGAATTTTATATATAATTTTATAAGCATGAAGCATTTTACTTGTTTTCTTGTTCAATTGACCCAATAGGACCAGTCAATCACTGCAAAACTGTAAGAACAGGAAGAGCAAATTTGTTTATAACTTGAACTTTATTCCAAGATGTCAAGGTAGTTTTCAGTATTAGTTTTATTCTTCTGAACTATTTATTACTGAGTTTTATCTGCAATAGTTCATGATTTATTGATGATCCATCATCAGTTCCCAAATATTTATACACTTCTTCCTGCTCAAGTTCCTTTTATCATGTTCCTGTCCCAGATTGATATTTTCTTGGTGCTGCAGCTTTCCTTTTGAACAATTAGCAAGAGCAAATGACATTCCTGTATAATCTGAGAAGGTTTTAATGACTTGCAGTTGTGCTTTTAACTCCTCATCTGATGAACTATACAGTTTTAAGTCATCCGCAAAAAAGTAGATAAGAAGTCTTTAAACAGGGTTTTGGGGTTAGGGATAATCTGTTAAAAAATAGCTTAATTGGATAAGGGCAAGACAAAACACCAGCTGTGACAGAGAATCACCCTGCAGTATCCTACTTTTGATTTTTATCCCTGGAATAATAATTTGCCCTCTGTTGTGACTTTATTGCAAAGTGTTTGCCACTGTTTATTGGCTGATGTAATGTAATTCCATCAATGTAGGATGTATCTTATACATCTTTAAGCATTCCTTTATCTATGAATGTGGGATAACATCATATTTTTTTTTGCACTCTATCCATGTCATACTGAGACTCTTCCCACTTTTACAATTCTCTCTTATGATTTTACTTAGCAACACTGCTGCTCCATTGTGAACATGATAATGTTAAGGGAAGAAGTCTGCTCCTGTTACAAATAACAGAAGTCATTTAGGGGAAGAGATATTTACTGCTTAGACCAGAGGAAGAGGAAGGAGATGCTAAGGGTAAAGGAAGACTGCTTCTGTAGTAGGTAGAGACAGATGATGTTAGAGGGAAAAGAACTGAATTGCTGCTGTCAGGAGAGGAAGAGAATGAGGGGGAACAGAAGAAAATAGACCTGCTGTCATCATAACTAAGAGATAGTGATGTTAGTTAAAAAAGAAAGGTGTGTTATGCCAGTTGATAAAAACAGTGTTTCAAAAAAGGAAGCCAACTGCTAGTTTCTATTTTAAGGTGTTGTATGGTTTTATGTGAGAAGAAAAGTGTCTGTGAGTTGCGCGACCAGAATGTGAGAATATATCAATAGCTGGAATGCTGAAATTAAGTGGTAGGTAAAGTGAGATTTAAATATAACGTTTGTATTTTTTGAAATTTTTTTAATTACCAAGAAGAGGTTAATTGGTAGGCAGGGTATGGTGGATATGGAGATATGTAAATGGTCATGGAGAAAATGCACTGTGGGGTGAGTGGGAATGGGGTGTGTTGGATGAACAGAAGGAAGAAACTGTTGCAGAAAAAGGGTAAGTCTCAAGACTGGAAAAATTCCCTTATCAGCCTCATACCTCTCAACTGTCACTGATTTTCAGGGACGTCCCTGATTTTGACTCAAATTTTGGCTCTGCTCCTCTTAATCCCTCCTAAAACTAGTGACTTTTGGAGCAAAGGTGGTGAATTGCACTTAATGAATAAAGACAATAATTAAGAGTTATATTCTTTTATTTCAGAAAATGTGTAATAATTCATATGCTCTGATTCTGTCAATGTTTCAAGTTAATAGCACTAATATTTTAAAAGTGTCCCTGATTGTCCCTGATTTTTTTCTTGACTTGTCCCTGATTCTGTTGAAATTTGTCTCCGATTGGTTGAGAGATCTGATCAGCCTCAACAAAAAGTTGAGATCCCTCATCAAAACCTCCAAAGCCAACTATAAAGGCAGAATTGTGGCAGACACTAAAAACAACCACAAAGCCTTCTATAGTTATATCAAGAATCTCCACGGCAATACCCAGATTTGCTCTGAGTTACTGCACAATGGTACCTCCTATACTGAAGCAACAGATATTGCCAACATACTGGCTGACAGATTCAGTGCCAACTTTACCCCTGTATCCCCCCTAAAGGACCAATCTCAATACCAGAAGAATGCCAGGCACCCAGAATTTCTGCAGCACAGGTTAAAGCTGCATTGTCCAAGGCCAAGAATACAGCTTCCATGGGACCCAACAATATCCCTGGCTATGTTCTACATGAACTACAAAGTAAACTGCCACCACATCTGTGTACCCTATTCACAAACAACCTCAACTCAGGCTTTGTCCCTACCGAATGGCACACTGCTACAATCATCCCTCTCCATAAAGGAGGAGTGACTATAGACCCTGGAAATTATCGCCCCATTAGCCTGATGAGTCTGATATGTAAGGCTATGGAGCATATCATCATGGACCTAATTAACAAGGATATTGTGAATCTCCAAACTCTAGATACCACGCAATTTGGTTTTGTGAAAGGTAGATCATGCCTGCTCAACTTGGTTGACTTCTTTGAGTCAGTCACCAGAGCTGTGGATGAAGGTAAGGCAGTTCATACAGCCTACCTCGATCTAGCCAAGGCCTTTGATACCATTCCTCACTCAGGAACTATTGATAAACTCACCAAACTAGGCATCAACCCCTATATCATTAGGTGGGTTGCAAATTGGCTCACAGATAGAACCCACAGTGTGAAAGTAGCGGACTCCAAGTCAGACTGCTGACCAGTCGTGAGCGGAGTCCCACAGGGATCAGTCCCGGGCCCTCTCATGTTTGGCATCTACTTCTCAGAAGTCCAGGCCAACACAGAGGGACTCTGGCTGATCAAGTTCGCAGATGACTGCAAGCTGGGAGCGATTATTAACTCCCCAAGTGATGCAGACATCCTACAGAAAGGCCTCACTGAGACCAATGAATGGTGTCGAAACCATGGCCTTAAGCTTAATGCCAAAAAATCCATTGTCAACCCCTTTGGAAAAATTTAGTTCCCACTAATCACCACATCGATGGGAGCCCACTAAACAGTACTTACAAAGACATGCATCTGGAGCATTTCTCCTCGGGCCTCTGCTGAAAACTGGCTTTGTTCCAAGTCGGACTTTCCCAGTTAACAAATGTTAAATAAATAAAATAAATAAATAAAATAAGAGATTTGGGGACACAGGTTGACAGCAACCGCTCCTTCAACCACCACATTGCCACTGTGATCAGAAAGTCCTTCTATGTGGCACATCTCATTACCAAGGGTTTTGCATCCAGGAAGAAAGAGGTCATCATTTCTCTCTATTCTTCCTTCATTAGACCAGTCATAGAGTATAATTCCCCATTTGGCATGTACCTCACTAGACACCTGCAACAGCTAGAGAGTCCACAAAAGTACCTCACGAAGAGGATCCTAGGCCTTAGGCACATGTTCTACATGGACAGACTAAAAAAACTCCAGCTATTCTCTGTCTCATATCGTCTACTAAGAGGCGATCTCTGCTTGACTTACAAAGCCATGTCTGACCCAGCTCTGTTAGAAATGCTACATCTAAAGAAATCCCAATCCCTCCGCACCACATGTTCCAAAGACATCAACCTCATTACCACAATCAACAGAACATGCTGGAGGGACAGGTTCATAACCCAGAGACTGTCCATGCTCTGGAATAAACTTCCCATACATGTCAAGCAGAGCTCCTCGTTGTCCCTCTTCAACAGAAATCTTGATGAGTGGGTGGGTAATAGAAAGTTCACCCCGGGGATCACTCCAGTGGCTCTACGTGATAGAGGCACTGGGAACTAACATCAGGCGGCATGATGCTAGGGCACTTCTATGGGCTAGGCTTGTAAAGGCTCCAGGGCCATTAGCCTAGTACACACCTATGAATCTATGAACAGAGTGAGTAGCACCTAGATTTTGCACAAAGTAATCATTTTAAGAACTGTGCAAAGACAAAAAGCCCATGTATTCTCAGAAATGAGATATACAGCAGCTAATGTAAAAGTTAGATGAATATGTGGGTGTACCGCAGTTGCCTGAGTCCTGATTGTTTGAGTACTGTAGTCTTACAGCCAAGTGCTCATTTTCTCACTTAGCCTTGCTTGTCACTTGAATGATGATTCAAGTCTAAGCAATGCTAGAAGAATTGGTGCTTGCAGGAACTCAGGTAAGTGGACCAGCCATGGGGAGTGAGTGCGAGGTTTAGGGTTAGGGACTTAGTGGGAGTTTTAGGGTTAGGGATTGAGTGGCAGTTTTAGGATTAGGGAGCAAGTATGTAGAACTACAGTTATGGATTGAGTGGGAGTTTTATGGTAGGTAGCGAGGATTGGGATTAGGGTTAGGGAACAACTGGAAGCTTTAAATTTATGGAGTGATGCTTGGGATCAAGGTAAAGGAACAACTGCGAGTTTGAGATTTATGAAGTGAGGTTTTGGATTAGGGTGAGGAAGTTAGTGTTAGTTTTAGATTTTAGGTGCAGTATTAGGAATTAGAGTTTGGGAGCAAATTGGAGATTTAGAATTAGGCAGCAAGGATTTAGTTTAGGGTTAGGGAGTAACTGGGAGTTTAGGTTTAGGAAATGAGGTTTAGGATTAGGATTAGGACTAGGGAGTAATTAGGAGTTTTGGGGTTAGGGATCAAGTTATATGGTTAGGTTATTGAATGACTGGAATTTTTATAGTTAAGAGTCCAGAGCTGGCATAACTATTATGGTGTGGCAGTAACAGGATAAATTGTCACATACCTATTAACTGTCTGGATATTGGAGGGACACCTTTAATTGTTTTCTATGACTTTTGCTCCATCCTTCCTAAAATTAGAAATTATTTGAATACATTTGAAATTAATACAACCAGTACTTACAAAGTGCCCCTAGTATGGGGCCATTTCCTAATTATATTTCCTTTGTAACTCTGGATGTAAACGTTGAGAGGTATGAGCTGCTGGAATGTCAGATGTTTGCCTTTATGAGCAGGTGACAGCAAGCAGGTGAACTACAAGCAAATGGCAGGCGAGCATCTATAGGATCTCCTGAATATGCAATGCGTATTTACTAGAATTCTGTAGACATACACTGCAATGCCATACTGTCTTATGCAAACTTTGAATTTAAAGGTACTTGTTGAGATACCAATTCAGCACATTTAAGCAACAATTTAGACATATAGGCACACATTATTCACTTCTAAACTCTTGTATATAGACAATAGAGCATTGCATTCCTACTGTGGCTGCTAAATGTAAATTAAGCAAGGGAACCAGTAAGCTGTTTGATTGATATATGCCATAAGGTATAAGGTTTGTACTTTCACCAATAATCACAAAAACAACACTACTAGCCTGATGTCAAGCCTGAATGACATTTCTACTGTTCAGGAGGTTATAAGCACATGAGCAATGCATTCATTTACTGGAAATATTAACAAATTATTGCTGTATATCATGAAGAGATTAACAAGTAAAATAACAAAGAGGCTCACCTCACTTGAAGTCCAAAGTGTCCAAGGAAGTGGGATACTGGAATGCTGGTAGCCCACCCATAAAAAAAGGGATGTGATAAGCAGCAAAAATGAGAAAAGCAAACACAAACACCTATGTTATAACTCTGTAAAAAGGAATGAAATGGTTTATTATTCAGTGAATGCCTGTGTAGTAAACTACTAAAATGTTATCTATCAATCTGCCAATGTGGGGAGAATGTGGGCAAAATGTAGTCTGCTCGAATAGTCCAATATGGATAGTGAAGTTAGTTAAAAAAATATAAAAATGTGTAGTCATTCCCTGGCATAAGCTGGACTTTGTACAAAGCCATTAGTCTGTGTGCATGCATAGTTAAAAAGTTAAACAAAGTAGTTTACCCACATTAATGACCACGTTTAAACAGAATACTCAGGATAACATGATGTACAGAAGGATGGTATAGCCACTAACATTTACTGAACATAGTACAGTTTTATGTGTTATTTTAAAGAGAAGCTTTCAAGACAAAAGTAAAGAAATGGGCAGGTGGTATACCTGTTCATAGCATCTACAGACCACAGACATTATAGAAAGCTCATAAGGTCGGCAAATATGGAAAGGACCTAACAAAGACCTTACAGAATTTTCTGTAATTAAGTGGCTCACAGTAGTTTGCAGAAATGGAAAGTAGTTACAGTGATTCAGTACTGCACAATGCATGACTTAATGGTAGCATTAAAATATACTTTTAAGTTTATTTAGTGGAAGCTGCCACACATTGGTTGTGGCATGCAAAAGTAGGGATAGCATCAAGGTAGTTGGTCACATTTCTAAACTGCTATAGCTTATGAATGCCCCCCCCCCCCTCGCTGACCCACAGCCAGAGGTATGTAAAGTGGAAGTTTTACCATTTCATGAACTACCCTCTAGTATGTGACACACATGGGATTATAACTAATGTGTCCACACAACAGCCACAGAGCTCCCTGAGCCACATGTGCAGCATACAAATAAGATATTTTGCCACTTTATTGAAGGTAACACCCCACAGGACCACCTACTTGGTAAATGCAAGAACTGTGACTAAATTAAATATATTCTGCTATGTATGTGATGTCTACATGTGTAGTAAGCCCCTCACATATACTGAACTCCTGTGCAAGGGTGCACAATCTCAGGTTATCACATACTTCTAGATTACTTTATACCTCATCTCAGCTGCCTGTAAGTCTAGAAGTGTTACTGTTTCTCCAAATGTTACTACCCAGACCAACAAAATAGTTTCAATGATCTGTGTGTTAGCATACATGCTGATGATAAATGCACTAACTCCATTAGTTTATTCCCCTTTGCAGTGCAAACAGGCAAATGAAGCCAAAGTGCAAAGAATGTCTATGAACTGGTTTATTTCTATGCTGTACATCATTGACACAGAATATATCTAGGAACTTAGGTATGCCTCTGACATCCTGTGACTTCATTTACACAGGAGACATGCAGGTATGAGCATTATTCTTCTGTATAATGACAACCTGTGTTAGACCACCAATTTAAAATAATTCTTGCTTCATGTGTGATTCACACACTAACAATTCACTCCCTGTGAATTTGCCACCATTTTCTGGGGATATTCTCATGACAAACTGACAAACACTACCTCTCAGTGGAGAAAGCCTGCATGGTGTATGAAACAGAATAAAAATCACAGTTTAGATCCTTCACGGGCAGTTCAGAGACCAGCTTCTGGTAACTTATACAGATCCATTCAAAAAACTTGATATTTCATATGACCTTTTTGAGGTGTTGACCACAACCATGGCATCAGTAGATCGTGATAACCTTAATGCTAACACAATGATGATCTCCATGTATGAGAAGTTTAGGTTAGGAAGCAATACCCTAAAATGTATTGTAAGTGACTGTTGTGGATTTATTTGGATAATGGTGGTATTTGTTTGATTTTTTTTTTGTTTGCTTGCTTGTTTGTTTTAGTTGTTGGTTCTGTTTGTTTGTTTGCTTGTTTGTTTGGGGCATTGTTATTGCTACTAGAAGAACTTTGTCTCAGACTACATAAAAAATGTGGGTGGGCTGCTGGAGGTAACACATACTGTAATATTCCAGCAACATTTTTTGTGTGATCCTGCAGGGAACTTTTATGTGATGGGGGGCAATGATGAACTATATTAGGGTGCCTGTATACTACCCGGTGTGCTCAGGTATTCCAGGATCATGTATTCGTGTATGTCTTTTATCTTATGTCAAGGGAAACACACTTGGGATGGAGATACAGTGTCATATATATGTATGTAGGTAGGATGTATTGTTCTTTGTGTCCTACCATGCATCTGTCACTGTTCTTTCATGTGATCTTTTATCTTTCAGCACAAACAGAATGTAATATGAACTGTATCAACTACCACAGTAGGCAAAAGAGACTGAGAACTAGGCAGGATAAGTTCTAGCGACAAATGCTGACCTATGTTACGTCTATTCATTCCACAGGCAGTGTAGGTTGATTTATGGCAAGCTTACATTGTGCCTCCTTCCTGCAGGTCCAGACAGCAGATGTGCTCAGCCGGCAGCCCCAAAACAGCCCCTGGCTGTGGGGGGGGGGGGGTCTCAACCTTTTAACAGCAGATAGTCCAACTCCATTTCATGACAAGAGCAAATGGTGGAGGCTGCAGTTGTGATTGCAGTGGGCAAGCTCTTAACCAGAATGGCTAGCCTCCTGGAGTGAATTTAAGATTCATTAACTTGGCTATCCCCATCCATCATGCAGCCAGATGAGGGTGCAGTATATACTACTACTACTACCTTCCCTGACCCATCAGATCCTGACAATCACATTAGTGTCTCTCTATGTCAGGGGGCACATATCACAAGGCTGCTCATACCTCACCCTTTTCCCAGCTGCTGGACCTCCCCTCCTCTTGTGTCAAGCACCATAGCATGTGCATTGTCCAACTCTCCTCGGTACCATTTGTCTGCCTTCTTTTTTTCTCTTTGAAATCCATTATATCTCCATCCTAGTATTTGTACATTTACTCTTATTTGTCTGGACTATTCTACATGTCTGTCTACCCCAACAGAATGACCTACCCTTTCCTTTCTTTCTTTTCCTATCAGCCATCCCATACTTCTCTTCTCTCTATGTAACCAAAAGGGGACCTATCCCCACAAAAAATAAATACACTGCCATTCATGCACCTGCACAATCATATGTGTTATCCTTCTGTGTATTCATCTTCTTGCAGCCTTCTCCTTTTTCCAACTTTTCTATGCACCCTTTCCTCCTCTTTTATACATCTGATAGGTATTCATTTATTTGGACGCCGTAGTTCTGCAGCTGGAATTACTAGCTACACATTATTATGTGCCACATTGTGCCATCCTTCCAAAGGACATGTCAGCATGTGCAGCATTCCCTCTGTATATATTGCTTTATTCTGAAATGTAGCAGCCTGTGAAGTAATCTTTTTGACACTCACATGATTCATATAAGGTGGTGAGTAGTCACTCTATAATGTGTGCCTTGCTCTTCTGCGTATATGCTTCATTACATAGATTTGTTGACTTTTGTATTTGCTGTGCTTCTCACATATGCAGGCCAAAGTGCAGATACCTGCATGAAAGCACTACCTACCTCATGTTAGATATGTAATAAGAGTATGACCTACCACTCGCTGCCATGAAGCTGCACAGAGCATGCACAAGCATACTGTACATCTGTATGAATTGCAGTCAAAATGTCTGACAAATTGTAAATATTCCTGCTCCTCACTTTCTAACAATTGCTAATCTGTTCTGTCCTTTTCATTGAGGTTGAAAGTATTTAATAGTTTATTATGAGTTCATCTCTTGTAAACTGTACAAAGATTCAAACTGTACCTTCTCTGTTTATCCCAATTCAATTTGTTGTTAGATACAGTTCAAACTTCTAGATCCACTGTTTTCTTTTTATATAAATAACAGCACAAATGGTGGCAGTAGGTTCATCATTTAATCAAAAAGATATTGTTCTTGTTTTTTTTTTTTGGGGGGGGGGACTTATCATGACAGAAATGGAAAAAAAACAGACTTTTACTGGTGAAATGGGAGATTTAAAGCTTACTTTCACTCATAGACAAGATAATGGTTTTATCTCCCAGTAGAAATAACTCTCATGCATATACCTTTGCCTAGTCATCCTTAAATCATTTTGATTCCATGTAATATACATTTATAAATCTGGCTTGATGGTTAGGCACAAATGACGGAGGTGTGATAGTTATTAACTGCCGAAGTTCTTTACTTTAACTGGCATGATATGGAGTTAAAACCATATGACATGCATTTCCTTAACAATATGCGGTTTCATTTTATTTAAAAATGACACCCTGTTTCCCCACTGACATTAGTCCTCCATGCATTTTTTGGACAATACGTGACTATACATATTATTTTGGATTCACTTTCCTGACTATTTTAAACACATACTTACTTACCAGGTTATTTAAAATTATACTTCATGTTTAATAAAGCAACTTTGTATTTATTTTAAATTGGAGTACTTGTAAGCATTTTTTTCTAGCAAGAAATGAAACTAAATTTTCTAATAATAAAAAAAAAATTCTGAAAATGAGAAATATAAAAGACATCTCAAACTGCTATAACTATAAAGCATCTGTGCCCATACCCATCAGTTACAGCAATTTGACAGTGTAGACTTGAGATGTTTGATTGTGATAAGAAATGAGCACAATAAACAATTCCTATTTGTGTTAAACACATGTATACCAGTTTTGCAATACTAGATTAATCATTGTTTAACTTGTCTATGGCAGCAGGTTCATACACATCCACAAGCAATCATTGTAGCAAGCAATTGTAGTCCCATCATTTTTAGCTCCTATGTCTGCAGTAAAAATAAATTACTTGCTCCTATAAAAGCATTCTCGAGTTAAAGAAACTGAACCATTGTAATGTTTACTAAAAGTAACACACGAATTTTTGTATTTCATGGCTATGCTTGAGTTTAATATTCATTTTTATCTTTAGTGCTAGATGTTTAATTATACAAATACTGATATGCAGTTTAGATTAGACGTTTGATTTTTGCTTTCACTTTTACTTTTTATTCCTTTGTAACTCGTTTAATTGCATTTAGTATGTGAGGATTAATTTAATGTCAATTTGAACTGTTCGTATTTTGATGTGTCTAATCAGTAATATTAACTACCACCTTCATACACACTAGCATAGTGAGATCCGAGGACATCCTTCACTTTACTAGCAGAAATGGGCAAAAGTGCTCTAAAACATTAATTCTATGATGAGCACAAGTCAAGGCACATGATTTCACTTAACACAACTTTCAATACGTATTACTTGGACATTCATTTCTTTTTATGTGGATATTTTTGTGTGTCCATATGTATGCATCTATGTGTATATGTGTATGTATATGTTTACTTGTGTGTGTGCGTGTGTGTGTGTGTGTGTGTGTGTGTGTGTGTGTGTGTGTGTGTGTGTGTGTATATATTTATATATATATATATATATATATATATATATATATATATATATATATATATATATATATATATGTATGTGTGTGTATATATTTATATATATATATATATATATATATATATATATATATATATATATATATATATATATATATATATATGGGTTTTCAGAAACTCGAAACTGATATGGTTGAGACCATATGACTGATTTTCCAGAAACTTGAAGCTTTTGAATGGAGATTGCGGCACAGTGAAGTTTAGGGAATTTACCCTTTTCCCCACTCTAGTGAGATGCCAGAGTTGGTATATATAATATGCAGAGGGTGTGAGGGGTGAATGGGGGTTTGCCCCCCCCCCACAAAAATGTAGAAAAAAGTATTTGTTGGTTGTTTTTTGAAGTTCAGGTTTTCAGAAACTCAGTTATATCATCTTGACAATATGAATTTTGAGTTTTTGAGAACTCGAGCTTCTGACATAGATGTGTGTGTGTGTGTGTGTGTGTGTGTGTGTGTGTGTGTGCACATATATATATATATATATATATATATATATATATATAAAACAGGCAACAACACCTCAACCCAATTCAAAAAACTACTTAAAACTCACTTCATGAATAACAGACTATGCTCCTGTCTCAGCTCCTCAACCCAATTAAAAAACTACTTAAAACTCACTTCATAAATAACAGACTATGCTCCTGTCTCTCCCCTGGCTAGCTTAGCTACAGACCTATCATGTATACAAAACAAGTAGTAATGCCTTATATCTAGACTGTTGTACAAATTGTACTTCCAGCTTCCCTAGTGGGGAAAGAAATGCATCTCATGAATGTCGTCCATTGTACTCCCTTCCATTTTGCACTACTATGTCTCATAATAATTACCATATGATTGTCTTATGCTAACATTTGTGTAGCCTGCCTATTACTAGCATTTAATGTACTGTCGCTATGCTTTGTTAACTATAAAATGGATCTCTTGGAGCTTTTCAACCCGGGCCTCTGCTGAAAATGGACTAATATCCAGTTGGACTCTCCCGGTTAACAAATGTAAAATAAATAAAAAATTATATATATATATGTGTGTGTGTATATGGGTCCCTAAAAGAAACTTGAGTTTTCAGAAACTCGAAACTGATATGGTGCATGGGGGCTTGCCTCCCCACAAAAATGTAGAAAAAAGGTATTTGTTTGTTGTTTTTTGAAGTTCAAGTTTTCAGAAACTCAATTATATCATCTTGACAATATGAATTTTGAGTTTCTGAAAAGTCAAGCTTCTGACATAGACCTGTGTGTGTGTGTATGTGTGTGTGTGTGTGTGTGTGTGTGTGTGTGTGTGTGTGTGTGTGTGTGTGTGTGTGTGTGTGTAAGTATTTAGCCATGCAGTTGACATATTTCATATTTTTTGGTTTGCCTTGACTCTGTCCTTTTGTGTAGCCCATCTCTGATCCTTTCCATTTCCCCGCCAGTGTGTGTTCTGAGCCTAGCAATTTTCATACACGCACATCTTCATACTTGTTTTTTCTTTTAGCATATCATGGTACCAACCCTAGGGCGACTGGCTTTATTCGCTTTTCTCAGATACTTCCTAGACTCACACACATCTGCTAAGTCCTAATTACAACTCTGCCCTTAACAGCATAATTCCTTTCTGAGTTTGGATAACCACTGTGCTTCTCCCCTCTAGCATCACAGTATTTCGCTATAGTAAATATTAAAATGCAGGACTAGATGTTTACATTGCTATCTGACAATACACCTTGCACACTAATTAATAGCCAGATATACAGTGACTTTGTACTTACTTTGATAAGGAGTAAACAGCACCTATCACAATAAAAATATAAAGTACATACCAGTGTTCAGTCGCTGTCACTGAATGTGATCTGTTTATGTGCTCTTGGATTGATGCCTTCATCGTAATTTACATGGCTTTCTATATGGAAAATAGAAAAGTATATATAACTTGTTACTAATATATATATATAACTTAGATCTACTGAAGCTCTGTCAAGGGTGAAAGTACTAATTTTTTAATTTACTTAATAAACTGTTGTTTAAACAAGCAATTCCAGCTTGAATCCTCTTTTCTTACTGTTTAATAAGAATACGTAGTAATCTTTAACATGGATCTTACTTTATAATTTATGACAATAGCCTATTTTAGCAATTTGTATGCTAATATTATTCCTGTGCAGCTAGTTTTTTTTTTTTTTTTTGTTTTGGTTTGTTCTCCCTTAAGGAAATATTTACTGACCTTAAGGCTGGAAAGCAACATTTCCTCGGTACTAGGTTTTGTTGTCTAAATAGTAATTATGGACACAGTAATGTCCTTCAAGTTTATTTTGTATAAATAGTAGCCATTCCAACTTATTTCACACAAGTGCACAATAGTCCTGAACTCCAGACTATTTAACCTCAGCAAATAACAAGAGAGTAAGTTATATTCATCCACAAACATCTCCTGCCCTACCAACAGTTATAGCCATTTTGCTGTGTGCAATGATTTTGATAAAACTAGTTCTCAACTACATAGCTCAAGAGTCTGGGATCCAACAAACAATAATGAGTGTCAAGGACCCAAAATCAGGGATAGATTTCAAATATTATTCTTAAATCCGCAGAATAACAGTGTTTTGCATAAGCATGCATTTTCTGAAGGACATGAAGTCTTAAACTCAAATATATGTCATTAGTTAGTAGCTGAAATCATCAACAATTTGCCAGAAAAAACACACACATTTTATAGGAAACACACCAAAAGATATTAAGCAAAATCAGGGACATTCTGAAAAATTAGGAATAGTTTCAAATGCATTTCTCACAAGCAGTAGCCAGAAAGTAAAGTATTCCAACTTATTTCACATAGTTGCATACCAGATGTGTATAGCCAGATTTTAAGCTAAACCAACAACAAAAGGATAAGTTACTTTCATCCGGTACCAGCCACCACACCTACCTACAAGTTATAAGCACTTTGCTGAATATGTACACGTCAGACATCTGACTGTGATAAAAATATAATGACCGTATAGTCTATTTCGGCTTTATTTCACTCAGTTATCCTCATAGTGAAGTTTTCCTTTCCAACTTATTTCATACAAATCACATTTGTCCTTCAAAGCTAGCCCAGAATAACTGAGCAAATATCAACAGTCAGCAATGCATCATCCACAGACAGCCCTATAGCCAGACCAGCAATTATAACTATTTTATTGTCTATGTACATCTCTCTGAAGTACAACTGTAGGTAAAAAAATTGATAATGTAAGACTGAGCTAATGTATTTTGTCTCTATTTTACATCCAGGGAAGTACATTTAAACTACTGTACTTATCTTACCATTTAAAACAATTCTGTTGTTGTTTCCAACCAACCCTTTTCCTATTGTGCTTTTAAACTTTCAGGCTTTTGAGCTGCCTGTCCCTATTGTATATCTGGCCTTGGAAGCTCCTCCCGGTCTCATCTTCTGAATACCAGGCCCTGGAAGCTCCTCCAAGTCTTACCTTCTCTGCTCATCTTGCTGGGTACTGGCAGATGAAACTGGGAAGGCCCTTCACTTATATTGTTAGTTGTTGTTGTTGTTCTTGTGTCTTTCGGCTTTTCCTGGTTAGGGGTCACCACAGCGGATCCGGTCCGCTAATGATTGGCAGTAGATTTTTATGTGCCAAGTTGCCGGCCCTGACGCACAACCTTCAATGAAGATACGCCCATTCACACATGTCTCCACACAGAAGACGCTCTATCTGAGAATCGAACAGGACAACGTCTTACTGTGAGGCGACAACGCTACCGCTGCCTTGATGTGTAATTTTTCAGTCTAGGCTTGTCTGTCTTTGAATTGCCTTGTAATTACTTGTAACTTGTTGTTTGATTTGTTTCTGGTGCAACTTTTGACTAACTAACGTGTGTTTTTATAATACGAAGACTAGGACTACAGTTCTAGTAACTGTAGAAATGTAGCCTGGTCTGTCTGAGTTGAGGTGAACACAGGGAGACTTAAAATGAGAATCACTTGTTGTACATAGTTGTTTGGTTTGTTTCTGGTACCTTTTCACTTTTGGCTAACTAAAGTGTGTTCTTACATTAAAAGGACTGGGACTGCAATCCTAGTAGCAGTAGAAAGGTAGGCTGGTTTGTCTGAGTTGGGAAAAACACAGAGAGGCTTAAAGTTTGTTTGTGTCTTTCGGCTTTTCCTGGTTAGGGGTCACTACAGCGGAACTCCGGTCCGCTAATGATTGGTAGTTGATTTTTACATGCTGAGTTACCAGCCCTGATGCACAACCTTCAACGAAGGTACACCCATTCACACATGCTCCACGCAGAAGATGTTCTAGCTGAGAATCAAACTGGACAGCGTCTTACTGTGAGGCGACAAAGCTACCGCAGCACCACCACTGCAGGTGTCACAGAGAGGCTTAAAGTGAGATTGTTTAATTGACCAGGTTGTTTTTTAATTGGTTTAATCACTTTTCTTTGATTCTATAAATTCTGCTGCTCATTGAGCATAGGATTTTGCAATACCTTGTATAGATACAGGAACTTAGAAAGTAAATATTCCCTATAAAACTTCCCCTGTAACTTTATGTAGTACTCATGTGTGCAAAGAACAACTTTTTGTGTGCAGAGGAGCACTGCCACACAACTTTAGTCATATATAGTCTAGTTGTAGTTTCTATCCTCACAGTGCCCAAGTTAGCCTGCTGTACCACTCCTTTGTAGTCTACCTGAAAAAGACCTGAAGCCATGGATTAGCACTTTCCTATTTTTTCTGCCAAGAGCTTGGTAGATATGGGCATCCCAAGGCAATGCAGGAATTGTGTAATGCTCACTGACAACCAACTAATCCTTAAATTAATGGATGCAGTATGTTAACAGATTTAAGTATGCAATGTCACTGGAAGCAAGACTCTCACACAAAAGCACTCAAAATAGCAGTCAAGTTGTCAGTAATGTAAGCATTACACCCACCACACATAGTAGTGACCCAACACACAGACCAACACATGCTGAGCTAATTATAAGCAACCTTCCAAATCCAAAAGACCTCCTGGATATTCATCCTGTAAAACGGGTCCTCAGCAACTCCAAAGGCACTACACAAAACAACACCAAATGCAAATGGTTTATCTTCATTATGTTGAAAGTGATTTGTGTGATCTCACTGTTGTATGACTTTAAATCACAAAATTCAACATGTTTCTGAATCGAAATGTCGAAACTGGTTTCCTGGAAAACCAGATTCAACCATTTTCAAACTGCAACACAACAGTGAAAGTTAGGAGACATTTCCAAATGTCTCCAAACATCATTATGCACCCCCCTGCTATTTTAATATACGAACTCCAAGATCACACTACAGTGAGGGAAAGGGTGCAGTTCCCGATCCCCACTATAGTGTGATCAGCACCTGGAATGCCAAATTCAAATGAGCAAATGTGCCAATGTGCATTCGCTCATTTGCAGTTAACATTCCCCAAAACTTGAAGCTGTACTTTCGCACTTTGGTGCATCGTACAACTTACTTTCAACATAATGCAGGTAAACCATGCAAACATACAACCACACCCTTTGCAGCCTCAATGACAAAGCCCATAAAGCAAGAAAACACATAACCCAATATTTTAATCATGGGAGACTCCATTGTGAGACATACAGATGTCCTGCCCACCAGGCTGAATAAGGAGAAAATAGCATTCAGTTCTCTATCTGGGGGCAGGATCTACCAAATCATGCATGCACAGAAGTTAGACCACAAGTACCAGTATGACTTAGTCATAGTCTGTGTGGGTATAAATGACCAGAGATATACTTCCTAAAGTATATGAACAGAGGCATGATTGAGCTCTCAGACTCTATGCCCTAGGCTGGAATGTGCCTAGCACTGAGCAGCAATATCCCTTCACCAATGATAAAGCCACAGTATGAACAAAAGCTGATTGATTTCAATAATTGGCTTAGTGTCTGGTGTAATTCCAAGGGGATACAATATTTGTCAGAATGGGAGGATATGGTCAATAGACCATGATGCTTTGACAAGGATGGTTTGCACCTGTGCCCTCTAGGCTTTTGACTATTGGCTTAAATGTTGTCCATAGTGCCTTTTTTAGGTAAAGCCATTCTGAAAAACCTTCTGACATAGCAAAACCAGCTCTCACCATTCAACCCAATATCATATTCATGGGGAATTGCAACTACCCCACTATAAACAGGGATATTTACATGACTCTAAACGTACAGGCCCAGAGATTCTTGAACTTTGTTAACACAAACACATTAGACCATATAGTTCATACGCCCACTAGGGGTGAACAAATACTCTGCATGATTCTCACAATCATGGGAGAACATAGTACCCCCCCCCCCCCAGTGTAGCATCCTTTCTGGTACAGTCAGACCACAAAGTTGTCTCCTGCATAATAAAAATAAATTCTATGATTCCAGCTAACCTCATAACATTTTTAAACTATTCTATGGCAAACTTCCTACTATTAAGTGATAGCCTGTCGAAACTTAAAGCCCCAAACCCTGAGAACACAGCTGCCTATATGTAATTGTTCAGAGAAACCATGTATAATCCTGTCAATAAATACATAGAGACAGCTGTGCCTACCAGAAATAAGCCCAGAACCAACTCAAAAATAAATCACCTTGGTGGAATAGAAACATGAACAGGTTGTACAACTAAAGGAAAAAGTCATAGCCAAGATTAGGAAACAAACAACACAGAGGGAAAATTAAATCTACCAAATCTGAGATAAACATAGCCTCCTAAGCAAAGGGCAACCACAGGACTTTCTTTAGCTATGTCCAAAACCTCAAAGGTATCACACAGTAGTGTGTAGAACTGATAGTAAATGGAACCACCTACATGGAGCCAGAAGTTTTAGCAAATCTGTTGACAGACAAATTCAGCCCCAGTTTTACCTCCCCCAGCCATTCCCCCTGGAAACAACATCAAATGCCCCCTCCCCACCAACTATCAGGTGCTGGATGTGCTCTCAAATACCAAAAACACTACATCAACAGGCCCCAATAATATCAAAGAATGTCTCCTAAATAGCCTGAAACATGACCTATCAGGACCATAGAAGTCACTGTTTAACCATAGCCTCCAGACAAGCTTTGTGCCACATGAATGGAGAATTGCAATGATCATCCCTCTGCACAAGACCAGGCCATCTACAGACCATGGGCACTAAAGATGCATAAGTCTGCCTAGTCTCATATGCAAACCCACACAAAGAAGTGTCATGGAAATGATTAATAAAGACACAGAAAACCTTCAAACACTGGATCTAATTCTTTTTGTTTTTGTGAAAGGGAGATCTTACCTACTCACCTGGTGGACTTCTTTGAGAAGGTCACCATGGTAATGCATGAGGGCAGAATGGTGCATACTGCCAACCTTGAACCTGACTAAGGCATTAGGTTTAAACAAACTTGTGGATATAGACTTAATACCTATGTCACATGCTGGATATCCAGCTGGCTCTCAGATAGGATGCAGGAAGTTAGGATGAGGAGACCACCATCACAAAAAGGCCGATCAATATCAAGGACCTATGGCTGACCAAGTTTGCTGATAGCTGCAAGCTAACAACAGTCAAAGAATTCTCCCAGGACCCTAACATCTTAATGGAAGGACTAACACAGACAAACAACTGGTGTCAAAACCACAGCTTAAAACTCAGTGCCAAGAAATGCATAATAGTACCCTTTGGGAAGTCATGCACCCTAGGAAATTACATCATTGATAACACACCCCTAAGACTAGAAGTAGTAGTCAGGGATTTGGGTATGTATGTAGACAGAGACCTGGGTTTTGATCAACATGTGCCTAAGGTAGTAAGGAAATCATTCTATGTTGCTCAACTTTTAGGCAAGAAAATGACATCTAGGTCCAAAGAAGTAATCGTTCCACTGTATTTGTCCCTTATCAGGCCCATCATTGAGTACAATGCCCTCTTTGGTATGTACCTGACCAGGCACATGCAATGACTGGAACTTTCACAGATGTTCCTCAGAAGAAGACTACAGGGTGTAAACAGCATGTCATATGTAGATCACTTCAGAGCCCTATCTCTATACTCTGTTTCCTACATGTTACCTGGGTAATTTGAGTGTTTTAATTAAAACTAAAAATAAGTATATTTTCTTTATGCAGTTATTGTATTCAGCACACAAGTTAGCTAAACATGAGTTAGCAGTTTTGAATACAAAAAAACTTTTTAAAATCAAATTATTTGGTTGGCTGGTGGCAGGTTCCCCTGGACCCTGGACAGTGATCCATATTTCGATTATCATAATCCATTACTGCATTCATCACAGGGTAAGGGATAGGATAAATGTTTAGTAAGAGAAATATCTTCCAAGAGCTTTCTTGAAAAGGGCCAGTCTTGCTAGACTGGTAGGGAGCTGCAGACAAGTTAGTGCTACTTTGCAAACTCCACACTTACTTAAAGAAATCTGAACCTTTTTAATTCATTCCTCCAATGGACCTCTGAAAATTTCTACTCCAAACCATACTTCACAACCTCTTACAGCACGAAATCCGGACTAAGGCAAAAATAAAGGAGGTACAAAGGCCCAAAAACAGGGACATATGTAAATACTGCTTATTGCCAGAATAAAAGATTTTGTGTTACCATTGAAGGCTATGAAGTCTGAAACTCAAATGTCTGTCATTAATGAATTCAATGACCAGTGGTTTGCCAGAAAACCAGAATTTATACAAGAAACAGACTAAAAATATGAAGCAAAAATCTGGACAGTTGAGAGGTATGTTCCAACCTGCAATGGTTGCATCCTGAGCCTTTTGCTAAAATCAAGTTATACCCCTGGATTCAGCAATCCCTGCACGGTGTGCAAGACTAGTGCAGGAGCTCCAACAGGCAATATGTCTGCCGTGCGATCCAGGAATAAGCTGTAGGGACGTGCATGAGCGCTCCTGCACTAGTCCTGCACAGACTCAGTTCCTATATGCAAATTACCCCATTTGCAGGTGAAATCCATGCAAATGAGGTGAGTCTGCTATTCCAGAAACTGGCAGCTGGGCGTGGAGGACTAGTGTAATCTGCAGAAATGTACTCGGTTAGTAACCGAGTACATTTCTGCAAACTACAAAATGGAGCTATGACAGCTCCAAATAAAGGCTGGATATTATGTAGAAAGCATGCCAATGGATGGCCATTGGCATGGAAAACAGTTGCAAAAATAAAAAAAATTTACTTTTATTTTTTTAGCTGATCTCGGCTGTTTAAGCGTAGGGCAGCGGCACGCAAACAGGATCGGGAGAAAAACAAAAAAAAAAACCCCTACAATAAGCATTCTAACCAAAATCACTATTTTGCCATTATACTCAATGGCAGGCAGAAGACAACATGGCCAGCGAATAGTGGTTACTAAGGGGGGAGGCTCAGTGTGGGACCTGTAACTATGCATCAGCAGGCAATCCTATGCAAATGAGGGCAATGATACTGAATCCCAGATTTCCCAATTCATGCCAGTCAGCACCCAACAGTGTAAGAGCAGGAATAGCTTGGTGCAAGCATAGGAGTTAGATGACATCATGGGGGGGGGGGGGTCATGCATACTGTAAGCGGATTGGAGCCCTGTGGCTTGGGTTTGCCCTTAGCTTAGCAGAGCTAAGCAAGGGGGGGTGTCTGAGGTTGCCTAGCACTCTTTACATTGCCTAAGCAGAACCAGGAAATAGCAGCACTGTGCACATTTGAGCACTGTGTTTGCGCAGTGCACCCCCGGGCTTAAACAGGAAGGCAATGGGAAGGGAAAACAGCAGTAGGAAGGTAATCTAGGAGAACTAGCATAGCTGGCAGGTGAAATGTATCAGAATCAGCCAATTACACAGACAGCAGACCAGGCCAGCCCAGAACAATATTATAAACTATGCAAACACCCTTCCCTCTGTTTTTTCCCACATACTCTACACCACCGGTGTATACAAGTGGGGGAATTTTAACAAGCAAAAACAACAAAATGATAGGGGCTGCAATAGCTATCATACATCAACATGTGGAAGAGGCTGAAGGTGGTGAGGATGTGAATGCTGTTGACCAACCCACAGTGAGGAGACGGAGAAGAGTGTACAGGCCCAGGGTAAATTACCAGGGGCTACGTGAGCTGGAGATAGTGGAGAGCTATAGGGTAGACAGGGACCTCCTACAGCAAATTGTTGAACTGTGCCAGCCAGGCCTCACACACAGAACTAACAGGGGGGAACCCAACCCAGTGGATAGCAAGGTATGTGTAGGCCTAAGAATACTAGCTAAAGGTACCTTCCAAAGGCCAACTGGGGATATCATGGGGATCACAAAGGCATCAACATCCAGGGTACTCCACCAGTTCCTGGATGCCATGTCAGCACATGCCGGTGAGCATGTATATTTCCCCAATACCTGTGAGGCATTGGCCAGCAATATGCATCACTTCCACCAAATAGCAGAATACCCTGAGATAGTGGGTGCTATAGACTGTACGCACATACGCATCAAGGCATCACCTGGTGAGTGGGGTATGGTCTACATTAACTGCAAGGGCTTCCCCTCCATCAACTGCCAGGTCATGTGTGATGCCCAGGGCATAATAATGATTGTGTGTGCTGGCTGCCCTGGAAGCTATCACAATTCCCACATCTGGCATCTGACGCAGCTGTACCAGAGATTTGCCAGTGGGGACATCCCTTACAGTCACCTAGTAGGGAATGCTGGTTATGCACTGGAGCCGTGGCTGATGACACCCATCAGAAATGCACACCCCCCCCCCAAAAAAGGACTCCATAATGAGGCACACACACAGACCAGAGTTGTAATAGAGCATGTGTTTGGGATGCTCAAGTCATGGTTCCGGTGCCTGGACACATCCGGTGGAGCCTTGCAGTACTCCCAAGCTACATGTACTCAAATTGTCATCATATGTGCCATGCTACACAATATGATCCTGCAGAAACAGCTGCAGCAGGAACAACATGGGGCAGGGTCACACAGCCCCCACCATTGCCAAGGCCTGCACAGGCACAGAGTGACTCAGAGGAGGAGCAACCTGGGCCTACCCCAGTAGGCAGAATGAGGCGTGCCCAGTATGCCCTGGCCTTGGCAAAGAGGCAACACCTAGCACATACACTGACATAGGAGGGACCCAGGGAATGAGACCACTCTCTGACTCACACATACAGTAAAAGGGATGCCAAACATGACACTACCTGTGCTCAACCATGTATAGGGAGTGTACTATGTGCATCCGACATAGGCAGCCCTCCAGCACCATCCTCAATACTGGCACACCCACAAGGTAAGTCACATTCCTTACCAATTGCTCAATGGAGTAGTATATGTTACTTGTATCTATGGTATGGATGTGAGCATGCAAGGGAATTGGGTAGCTGAATGGGATGTCAGCAGATAGTAGACACCTATAGTGGCACCATGAGATCTGTAACAAATACTGGTGTCACCACAGTAGCCAGTGCTACACATGCTGACAAAACCCACTGCAGGAAATTTGCTGGGCCATATGTGTGTCCATATGACACACACATGCCAGTCAGGGAGGCTCACATACCCAACAACAGTCTCAGCCAGCAGGACAAATATAGACAAACACAAACAAAGGGTGTGCTAAGGCCTCTGAATGATGGCTATAGGTAACCTCTCCCCCAGGCCTACACAGACAGACTACAGCAGGTCAGGCAGTGGGATGTTAGTTCTGAAGGGTAGGAATTCAGAAACTGATATGTAGGTCAATCAAACCTAAGAGCTGTAGTACACTGATATGCCTCTAGTCAGCATGACAGGTTAGAATATAGAACGAAATGGTGTACCTGACATACCAGTGCAGTCATAGCAAATGTGTATAAGTGTCAAGTATGCCCCCCCAATCCTATGTAGAAATGTAGAAACAGTCAGGTTTGCCCCCCAATCCTGTATAGAAATGTAGAAACAGTCAGGTGTGTCCCCCCAATACTATGTAGAAATGTAAAAACAGTCAGGTGTTCCCCACCCCCAGTTCTATGTAGAAATGTAGTAACAGTCTGGTGTGTCCCCCCAAATCTGATGTAGACACATTGTAACAGTCAGGTGGGCCCCCCCAATCCTAAGTACAAATGTAGTAACAGGTGTGCCCCCCCAATCCTATGTAGAAATGTAGAAACAGTCAGGTGTGCCCCCCACAATTCTAAGTAGTAATGTAGTAACAGGTGTGCCCCCCAATCCTATTTAGAAATGTAGTAACAGTCTGGTGTGCCCCCCAATCCGATGTAGACATGTTGTAACAGTCAGGTGTGACCCCCCAATCCTGTGTAGAAATGTAGTTACAGTCAGGTGTGCCCCCCCTCCAATCTGATGTAGACATGTAGTAACATGTATGTGTAGGTATAATACCAGTGGACCACAGATGACCTGAGGTGGCCAAGATAGCAGGATAGATTGTAGCATTTATACAATATGCAGGTATGCATGTGTTAGGTTGGTGTGTGTTTCATATTATGTGAGAGTGGTCAGCATGTATGCATGTTGAGGTTTGACCTGGTGGCCATTGCCCACTACTGCCGATGACAGGGCCAAGTCCTCAAGACTGCAGTGCCAAAGACAATGCTCCTCAGTATAACACATGCTAGCAGTAAGCCATTGTAAATGTATGGTGGTGATGGTTACCTATTACATTCTCGAAAGCCGACAATGTCGAATCCGACATTGTCGACACGAGAATAGCGAAAGTGCAGAATATCGAATGGGTAAATGGAAATTTCCATAAGGGGCGATTTCTGTTTACTTCAATGTAGTGCAGTCTCGGATTTGGTATATTTAAGTATCAGGGAATGTGGGGGGTGCAGGGGGGCTTGCCCCCTTGCCTAAACCCTTTAGATTTTCTTTTTTTTTTATTTATTTTTTGTGAACATTCGAAATTTTAATAGTTCGATAATTAAAGGTCAACGTTTAGTGATTCGAACCGTAAACTTTCGATGTTCTAACACAGACCCAGTAGTAATATGTGTCACCATCTGAAAGATGGACATGGCATGACTGTTGGGCTAGATATACAAGCAGTACACAGGGAAAAGTACCCCAGACATACAGTACATAATGTGTAACCGTGAAATGGACACACCCTTGGAATTGTACATCCAGGTATGCATCACATTATCTGGGCTTGTAGTAGGGAATACTGATGTTGTCTGACCAAACACTCACAGATCACAAAGGTGATAAGACTGATGTACTGGGAAAATGGCTCATGTCCCTACACAAGTCAGCATAACTGGAATGCCCCATGCATATCTGTGAGTCAGATGCAAGTAGTGTCTATAGCACACATGCACCCAGCTCACCCAAACACCACCCACAGGTACCTCTCTGGTCTTATCCCTGCTGTTGGGAATGGGTACAATATGACCCCAACCTGCTTATGGCAATAGTGAAAGAATGCAGCATGCAGTGCAGGTGTCCCATGCAGGTGTGTCTGTAGCTGTAAGCAGCACCCTGCCAGCATCCACACCACCTGATCAATACTGATAGAAAGTATTGGCATGAACACCTAGCACACCTACCCTGTCACCCCAGGGGAATATACTGAATGGCAGTCGGAGACTGTAGGACTGACAGAATGCAACAGCCTGCTACAGCTGGCCTGCATCACCACCAAATGCCCTACACATCTCTGCCAAAGGCCTGCATCTCACCCATACTGCCAATGTATGTTATGTCATGGACACCCAAATAACATAACACACTCCACATAAGCCATATGCAAGGCCATGTAGACAAACCACATTAAAATGTCCACCATGTCCCACTGCATGAACTGTGTGGACCAACAACAAAACATAGCTGTGATGAGGGGATAACTATAGGGAAAGAATCAGAGAATGTGTGCATAATGTCCCCCCCTCCCCACCAATAGGACAAATATCTATCCCAGCAGAGTGCTGCCCCTCTGACATCTCAGATGCTCAGGTAAGAGCCGCCCTCTCCAGAGCAAAAAACACAGCATCAATGGGACCAGACGGTGTCCCGGGCTGCGTCCTACATGAACTCCAAGAAGAGTTAAACCCAAACATGAAACTACTGTTCAATCTCAGCCTTACTACAGGATATGTACCCAAAGAGTGGCGTACAGCAACAGTGGTCCCTCTCCACAAAGGTGGTGCCTCAACAGATCCTGGAAACTATTGCCCCGTAAGCCTGACTAGCTTGGTCTGCAAAGCTATGGAAATGATCATCATGGACCTCATAAATAAAGATATTGGGGACCTACAGACACTGGATCCTACCCGGTTTGGCTTTGTTAAAGGCAGATCCTGCCTCTTAAACCTGGTCGATTTCTTTGAAACAGTCACCAAGGCCATTGACAAGGGGAAGGTGGTCCACACAGCCTACCTGGACCTCGTAAAAGCCTTCGATACAATACCCACTCGGGCATTATAGATAAGCTCACCAGCTTAAATATAAACCCCCTATGTCACTAGATGGGTTGCAAACTGGCTCAAGGACAGAACCCACATGGTTAGAATTGCTGGAGCCATGTCAGACTCCAAACCAGTTACAAGTGGCGTCCCACACGGCTCAATCCTGGGACCTCTCTTGTTCGGTATATATTTCTCAGAGATACAGGCCAACACGGAAGGACTGTGGCTGACCAAGTTCTCAGATGACTGCA
The DNA here is from genome assembly GCF_019279795.1 of Protopterus annectens. Lineage (NCBI taxonomy): Eukaryota > Metazoa > Chordata > Ceratodontiformes > Protopteridae > Protopterus > Protopterus annectens. The sequence goes on from NC_056725.1 coordinate 1,212,585,873, forward strand.
AACTAGGTGCCATAATTGACTCTCCAGCCGACACAAGCAACCTACAAAAGGGCCTCATAGAAACAGACAACTGGTGCCAGAGCCATGGCCTCAAGCTAAATGCCAAAAAGTGTATAGTCATCCCCTTTGGCAAAAACAAAGTGCCGACAAATTACCACATAGGTGGTAAACCATTAAGTATAGAAGAAGTAATTAGGGACCTGAGAGCCCAAGTTGATAGCAATCTCTCATTTGAAAACCACATGGCCAAAGTGGTTAGAAAAACATTTTATATAGCCCACCTAATCATGGAGGGATTCACATCTAGATCAGGGGAGGTTATTGTGCCTCTTTACTCATCCCTCATCAGGCCCATAATTGAGTACAATGCCCCTTTTGGGATGTACCTTACCAGACACCTGCAGCAACTGGAAAGACCCCAAAAGTACCTCACCAAGAGGATCAAAGGGCTCAAACAGATGCCATATGCTGCCCGGTTAAAAAAACTCCAGCTCTACTCAGTGGCATACTGCCTGCTCAGAGGCAATCTGTGCCTGACGTATAAAGCCATGTCCAACCCAGAATTAATGGACATGCTGCACCTCAGAAAATCCAAATCCCATCGAGCTACGCGCTCGAGAGACTTGAACCTCAGCACTGAAATAAATAGGACATGCTGGAGGGACAGATTCATAACCCAGAGGCTCCCTTCACTCTGGAATAAAATCCCAGTGCAGGTTAGGCAGAGTCCCTCATTGACTCTCTTCAAGAGGAATCTTGATGAATGGATGGGAGATCGTAGGTTTACCCCGGGTATCACTTCTGTGTCACTGTTAGACAGAGGCACAGTATACTAACCTCGAAAAAGGACATAGCAAAATTAATTTAAAATGGGTGTGAAAGCCAAACACGCTCTGGCTAGGCTTATTAATGCCCTAGGGCAGATAGCCTAGGATGAACCTATGAACCTATGTATGGAACAAGATAGAATAATAGAGGGGGGGTGGGAGCATGGGTAGCATGGAATGTGCAAAGTCCGACACACAGCCATGTGAACATACTATCCCTGGCTGAAAACACAAAAATGGGTGGCTGTAAACCTGCCCATACACCACAATAGGGGTAATGTCCTGACTTATGACTCCTGCCTCTGGGTAACCTGTGTAAATCTGTACAGCTGTGAGGTATTGCCACAGCAAGATAAGGCCATACTTTCATGTCGATGGATGTACAAGTATGGGATCCTCTGCCATCACTGTACCAAGGTGCTGAACTGGATACACCGACCCAGCAGCAAATGTCTGCAGCTCTCCCTCCAGAATGGCATAACTTTCCATGACTATGTAGGCATTTGACTACAATACTGGACACAGCTGCATTCACACCCTGTGTTCCCCAGGACATCACTACAAGCATAAATGTCCACCTGACAGTACTTGAGGACATAAAACATCACAGTGTATAACAGTACACATGTCTGAATATCTCTGCTAACACCAGGACCTTGTAGCAGAAGCAGCACAGACACAATCACCTACAGTACAGACTATCCCTTGCACAGTTTGACCCCATATTGCCAACTGATCTACAGATATCCTGCATAAACAGTTTGCTAGCTGTAGGTGTCGAACACAAAGGTCTGCACTGGATTACAAACTACCTGGAATGGATCCACACATTAAATACAGAAGGGCATACTGGGCATGCTCACACACTTAGAGAAATGAAGGCAGTGTCAGACAACAACATACTGAAAGGTCATACTGGGCATGCTCACACTCTTAAATGAAGCTCATGTCTGCCAACAACAGTGGACCATACATATCTGACAGTTGCAGATGTTAGTGCATACACTCCTCAGTATTCACCAGTCATGCTTTGCACACACATTGGATAGGAATACACACATATATCCAAAGACAACATACTATAATATGCCAAAAGTACACATACATAGACATGTGGAAGAGAGTGACAGTGACAAAGAGCCTTCCATAATGAGGCCTGTCCCACCCAGCAGACAGTCAAATGGCTACAACCACATGATATGTAAATGTCATTCACTGTAGAAATTAGCCACTGGTATCCCTCAGCAATACAGACTCGGTAGTGCAAGTGTTAGCTGTGCAACATGACTGTACAAGGCAGTAGTCATCTAGCAGTTATATAAAAGTACCTGTGAAATATAAACCTGCATGTGCCTACCTTTAGATGAATGGGTTATGGCCCATGCACACACACTGCCCTCCCCATAGCCCTACTATGACAAGCCTGATTATGTCGTTCCCAGTGAAATACACCTTTGGGAAAGGAATAGCCCAGTAATCTCTGTGGTGCATCCTATAACTGTGTAATGCTGTAGTGTGATAAACTAGTTAGGTAGGAGTTCTAATGCCATTCATGGCAAGTGTGTGTGTGTGTGTGTGTGTGTGTGTGTGTGTGTGTGTGTGTGTGTGTGTGTGTGTGTGTGTGTGTGTGTGTCTGTCTGTGTAGGGAGCAATGTTTTTTAGGCTAGTCACACTCACTACTTTTCAAATGCCTTACTTTGGCAAGCCTGCTGATGTCATTCACTTTGAAATACACCTTTTGGAAAGGAGTAGCCCTGTAATCTCCGTGGTGTGTCCTATAACTGCATAATGCTGTAGTGTGATAAACTAGTTAGGTAGGAATTCTAATCCCAGACATGGCAACTGTGTGTGTGTGCGTTTATGTGTGTGTGTTTATGTGTGTGTGTGTGTGTGTGTGTGTGTGTCTGTCTGTCTGTGTAGGGAGCAATGCTTTTTAGGTTAGTGACACTCACTACTTTTGAAATGCCTTACTTTGGCAAGCCTGCTGATGTCATTCACTTTGAAATACACCTTTGGGAAAGGGGTAGCCCTGTAATCTCCATGGTGTGTCCTATAACTGCGTAATGCTGTAGTCTAATATAGTACTTTGGTAGGGGGTTCTATTCCCAGACATGGCAAGTGTGAATGTTTGTGTGTGTTTCTTTGTCTGTGTAGGGTGCAATGCTTTTGAGGCCATTCACATTCACTACAACCTCCATTGACCTTCTTTGGCAAACCTGCTGATGTCATTCCCAGTGAAATACACCTTTGGGGAAGGAGTACTCCAGTAATCTCTGTGGTGTATCCTATAAAAGTGTAATGCTGTAGTGTGATGTAGTACTTTGGTAGGGGTTCTATTCCCAGACATGGCAAGTGTGGATGTTTGTGTGTGTGTGTTTCTTTGTCTGTATAGGGTGCAATGCTTTTGAGGCCATTCACAGTCACTACAACCTCCATTGACCTTCTTTGGCAAGCCAGCTGATGTCATTCCCAGTGAAATACACCTTTGGGGAGGGAGTACTCTAGTAATCTCCATGGCACATCCTATAACAGCATAATACTTTAGAATGATATAATACTTTGGTAGGGGTTCTATTCCCAGACATGACAAGTGTGGATGTTTGTGTGTGTCTTTCTTTGTCTGTGTAGGGTGCAATGCTTTTGAAGCCATTCACAGTCACTTCAACCTCCGCTGACCTTCTTTAGCAAGCCCGCTGATGTCATTCCCAGTGAAATACACCTTTGGGTAAAGTGTACTCCAGTAATCTCCATGGCACGTCCTATAACTGTGTAATGTTGTAGTGTGATAAAGTAGTTAGGTAGGAGTTCTAATCCCAGACATGGCAAGTGTGTGTGTGTCTGTGTTTGTCATTCATATCCTGTGTGGAGGTGGCTGTGAGTGTGTAACAACTGGACTCATTGTGGAGCAAGTTTTGCAAATTTCTTATATGGTGGCCCTATTATAAGTCACAATGTCCACCTTACAAGGATAACAGATGTGAAATAGCCGAGAGGCTGGGGTGCCAATCCATACCCCTACATGTGGCATCAAGGCCGGGCAAAGTCAGCAACCCTTGTGTTACCCAGAGAACAGTCTCAACCCATGTCTCATACACAAACACACTTGCCTAGGCAACAACCACTATGTTGGTAGTACCCTGCATTTTGCCCACAGATAGTAACCATGTTGTGATTGCAGTGGACTACAGAGGGCATGGCACCCTGCCCATTAGTACAATAGGCACATACATGCAGACAGTGCGCCTTCGCTATTTTCCCCACTGGATGCCTGCAACACCTGTGGTGCCATCAAACGTGACCCACAAAGGACATACCATGCCTTAAACACATGCCCTGTATGGACAGATGTCACTAACACCAGGGAATACCTGTATCATGCTATCAATGTAGGTGCAGGGTCAAGCTGCTGTCCATTACCAGTTCCCGCCACATGAGGCCAAGACTGGCACATCTGATGATAACAATCTGTGTACACAACATGGGCCAGACACCCCAGGTGCAGTTCCACATGTCACTGTAAATGCATGTGGGATGTGTGCACATCCCAGACACTGTCCATGTCATGGACTACAGAACACATACATGGCAAGCATTGCACAGCAATGGCCACACACAATAGTTACTCAGGTGACTGGATGGTGAATACAATATCCATCTGTGTGGGCCAGTCCAGACACTACACCCCTGAGCCACACTGCAAACTATTGTCATGTGGCCTGATGCCAAGGTATACCCTTCACATAGCCTTGTATAGCCTTCTGGCACAGTCAACCACTACACATCCATGAAGCAATGCACTCGTGCATGTCAGTACTGGCACCCTGTGTCTGCATGTATGGTGTATGATGCTTTCAACCACATTCACACTCAATACAACTCCCATTGGCATACTGAAGCATGCTGTCTGATGTCAGACACCTTCACATACCCTTTGCCTATATAACCACTGGATAATCCCTGTGGTGCATGTGATACCTGCGCATTACTGTATTGTGGCAAACTAACTAGTTAGGAAGTGTGTTCCTGACCCTGCCAAGTGTGTCAATGTGTGTGAGTCCCTGAGAGAGTATGGCTGTGTTGACGCTGACACCTGTTCATGTGGACAGGCATGTGTACTATAACTACCGTATTGCTACCATATCACTGTTGCAGATGTCACTTACCATCACATATACGTTTAGACAGCTCCTCAACATGTAAGCTATGTGGAGCATGCAATAACTGCATAGACACGTGATAGCAATAAATAGTCAGGGGTTTGAAACCCTGTACTGGTAGGTGTGTGACACAAATATGCTTAGGGTTTACTCTCCCACCCCCTCCCTGACTTACTTTGTCTCTGTCTGTCTCCTACCTAGGCAGCAGCTTGTGTTTTGTAAGTGATGCTCATGATCAGCTGATGGCCTCTGCATGAATTTCAGTCCTCCTCTAGCTGATTGCATGTGGAACAGCTGTGGCAACATTCCCATAGCCAATTGCATGGAAACACACTCCAATATCTAGGAACATCATGTTGGTGTTGGACCTTTTCATTCACTGTGAGCAGGACATAGATCTGGTGTTTGGCAAACAGCATCACAGATGGATTTGGGATTTACCTCCAACAACATACACTGTGGAAACAGACCAACACACAGGAGGGGGATGTGCCTGACTACAGAATGTAAGTGTTGCTATTCTGCATTTGGAGTAATGTCAGTTTAACAGGGTGTGTGTGGATATGGCTGGTCTACATGTCTTAATACCTGTCATGACAGTGCTATGTTTTTGGGGGAACCCCCATCTGTAGGGTCTTCTGCAGATTGGGTGGTGTGTGGAGCCTTTTGTTTCTTGTGTTACTCACAGAATACCTATCTGAGAACTGCAGAAGCATAGTGTGAGGATTGCAGTCAGTATATGGTGACAGCCATGAGAGTTACTGACTTCATATCCCTCATAGGACATATGTCACAACAAACCCTGGTATAACAGTAAATGTATAAGGTTATCACAACAACATGCCAATACTGGGGCAGTGTTCATAGCTACAGCCACAAGATTGTCAACCTTTGTACATATGTCCTGCAGTAAGAGGTGCATATGTCCTGTACACCATTATTTATTGACATCATATCTGATAGCAAGCTAGTCAGATATCAGACTGCTAGTCATATTATCTATAGTAGGTGTTGTTTCTGAGGACATAGCTTGGCCATTCTGTGGTTGTGTGAACAGTACTGGGGTCTGTGTACCTAGGGCGATTGTCAACAGTATGTGTATTGCACATAAGTACCTTGGGCTATGCACAGACTGTGGTAGATACCATTGTTGTTGGTCCTGTTCAATCTGATGTTACATACTGCTCCAGTGTATGGTACCCTATTGGCTCACATGTCTGTAGGGCCAGACACACACATGTCCCATACCACAGACAGCCATCGGACCACCAGTGCCATGACCCAGTGTATGTAGGGTCAGTGTGTGAGTGGCACATATGAGGATGGTGTTTATCAGACAGTCTATATAGTGTCATAATAAGCCTGTGTACCATATGTGGCTGTGGTTGTGTTTACATTGGTTGTGAGTATGCAATTTCACACATTTGTCTGTTACTCTGTACTGTGACATGCATGTAGAGCCCACTATAATCACAGGTACATGTGTATTCCCCCATAACAAATGTAGTCCAGTGTTGTGGCAGCCTGTCTGTAGTTTGCACAGTGCTGTGTGACATGCCTAGCAGCCTAGTGTAATTACCCAGTGTGCTGATATGTCCAGTTATTTGCAAGACATACTGCTGCCAAGCCACCATAACTGCTGTGTATTTCTGACAAAGCAGTGGGATTCTGTACAGATGTATTTCACTAAATACTGGGTAGTATGTGGCCATGTGACCCCTACACCACCAGGTATTATGTGTCAGGACAGACTGGCATGTGTGCATGCATAAACTGTGTGGGCATATGTAGTCCAGTATTTACGTGATATACCCATGTACATGGCTATTAACATCCACATTGGGAGGCGTGGTCCGCATGTCTCGCATGAAGGGCATATGTGTACAACTCTGGACTGACCACAGAGTGCCAGACTGTCCACATATATTGGTCATATCTCTGCTGTAGTCCACAGGATCATTACTGTGCTAGCAGTGGTACTGTACTATGATGTCCTTAGGATGTCTGTCAGTAGCCAATGGCACACATGTTAAAAGCAGATGTGACCTCCCACACACAACATGTCTGTTAAGACAACCCCTATTACAGTAGTAACAGTCTACATATATACCTGCAATACATACATGACATCCCCTTGCACTAAGAGGTTGGGACTACTGGGGCTGAGGTAGGACTCCACTCCATGTTCTGGACATATGGTGAACATATATGTATATATATTTATCCATATATCTATGTAGCTATATACACATATACATATCAACATACATAGATGTATATATATATATATATATATATATATATATATATATATATATATATATATATATATATATATATATATATATATATATATATATATACACATATAAACACTCATATATATACATATACACAGCAATACATGTCTACACATATACAGATATAGATACATATTCACATATACTTATGGATATCTATATATGTATAGACAGTAACAGGTATATCTGAATAGATACGTATGCACATATAGTTATAGATATCTACATATATATCACCAAAAATAGGTATATCTGTACACATAGGATATGCATACAAATACATCTATATATACATATATCTAAATATATATATATATATATATATATATGTATATATATATATATATATATATATAGAGAGAGAGAGAGATGTGTATATAAAAAGAGATCTACACATGACCATATATATGATGCACTATACAGATGTTTCATCAGACATATGTATGAATATACATGTGTATGTACATGTAGACATATATCAACATATGTATATGTATATATCCATATTCCTGTCATGTGAAAACATCACGGTTGTTTATACCTTCCCAGATGTATCTCACCATATGTATCTTATATCTGTACATTATGATATAACAACATATGCGATGCAACAGTAATATCAATAACAAGTACTACACAATTGTGGAAGTAAAGGCAATTGTTCAATACTAATCAATATGTGTATTAACAGATATATTGGAAAAACAACAGCTGTCTTCACAGTGGTCATGGCGTAGTGGTTAACTGTTGTGACTATAGTGTACAGGGTCCTGGGTTCAAGACCTGCAAGGGCTGTTTATTTTGTTGCTGGGAAGAGCAAGGGCTGTTGGATACAGAGTGGTTAAGGCAGTTTTGAGCAGTTTTAAGCACAGTGGTTTTGCATGAAGCTAAGCGGTGCTAAGCTATGGGTAAATGTACAGGCGCATACACTGTGTAGGCTTTGCTTACCAGTGCGCAAATCAGCTTAGCTGTCATATTGGAGCAATGTTAATACCTGCTAAGCATGGCTTAGCCCTGGTAACTAGTTCTCACCACCCAGTCCGATAACATAGCAGGGTAATGACATCTGTAATAAGTGTATGTAATGCCATGTACAATACATGCGCCTATGTGCTGTCATTACAGTAGCAAGTGGTGTGAGTGTCATGTCTAGGACACACAAGTATATGAGGCCTGTACAGCACTGTTATCCATGTGAATGTGCTACAAACAGGGGTAGTAACCCAGGGTACATCCTATCACACTGGCATGTAGTGTATCATGGCGGTCCTACTGTTGACAGTGCTTTCCCAGGCAAGAGTAGAATGCTAAATGTAGTACTGACAACAAGCACACCTGCAGGCATAGCTGGACTCTGAGGCCTCCCTGTTGTGTCCCTGGTGTGTGAGCTGTGTCACAGCATATATCTCCTACTGGATAATGATCCAACATGTGGAATGTAACTGCAGACTGCTGTCTGTACAGCACATGTTAGTGAGGGCTTCCAACATGTAGTTATGGCATACATATTGTTGTCAAATGTCTATCTGTCGACACATTCATCCCACTGCATAGCTACTTGCCAAGCTGATAACTGTCAGTCCCTGTACAGATGTGCAGATGGCAGTTATCCAGCTGGGATATGTATAGGGAACTTATGCTTAATTGACACTGACATGTCTGCTCAGCTGTGTAAGAACTGGCACATATAGGAGACAACACCCTGTACGCACCACATTCCACAGGTACCTACACTACACTACAACAGTCAACAGAACATACTTGGGTACAGGTCTCCATCACAGACACTATCCATGTGTTGTAATACATGTTTCATACATGTCAACTGGATCACCTCAGTGGCCATGTGCAGGAGGCACCCAGAGGATTGGCTGATGCATGTCACTCTCACCCTGAGGGTCACCACAGTGGCGTCTGTCAATAGATTGCCTGCTGGCATATGGCAGATGGCAGGATACCAATGTACACACATCCCCTACACAACCCATCTCTCCATGGACAATAGCTAGGTACACAGCTATGACTACCTGCAGTGATGCAGCCTAGTACTGACATGTGTACGTGTTCATTACTGAGGATAGCAGTGTCTGTGTGTTGGTACACCTGTACTTGGGAATTCTATGAGGGCCCTCACAACCACTGCAACACTCATTGCCATAGTCAGTTGTGGCTGTTGCTGTATGGGACATTACATGTAGCCTGTTACTCTCCTCTCCCTACTGGCTACATGAGCCTTGCAGTTCCAGCACAACAGTGTTGTACAAGTGGATCGATAGGCATGGGATACCTATTCAGTTCTGGCAAGTGTGTGTATGTGTGCATGTTTGTATATCTGTAGGGTACAGCATTCCGAGGCCACATACTCCTATTACAATACACATTGCCACACAGTAGTACAGATAGTGTTGTTGCTGCCCATAGATAAGGCATGACAATGCAACACTCTACTATGCCTGTGGCATGTGCATTAGATGCATATCCCTATAGTACCACTGTTGGGATATGCAATGGGTTGTATCGCTATTGTGGGCAATATGTGATGGTGGGTATGTCAGAGTGTCATCATGGGTTTCAGGGAGTACAATATCTATTGGGGGATGTGGGTGCTGTATACACTGTCATTACACCAAGGTACACCCGGTATATGTCCCATGTACCACTTTATGATGACCACTGTCACCATCAACCATACAGGTAACTAATACCACAATCCAGCCCAGTTATGCATGTGCTGTGTGCAGCCTACCTGTAACACGTTGGACACAAGGTCAAGTTAGTTAGCAGGAAAAGGCCCAGGTGTCTCGGATGTGTGTCTGCCTGTTATGTGTCTGTTGATGTGTATATGATGGTATGTTACACTATGTATTGTCCATATACAACCATTACATCCCCCATTAGCATACTGTACATGTCTGGGAATGTTCTGCTTGTAACATGATTTTCAAATCTAGGTGCTTATGATTTCCCTCTCTCTTCCCCCCTTGGCTGACCTGGTGTGACTTTGTTTGAACTCTACAGTTCCCTACAAAACGGTGTCTACAGGACTGCAATCACATTTAAACAGATTGAACTCTACAGTTCCCTATAAAACGGTGTCTACAGGACTGCAATCACATTTAAACAGATTGAACTCTACAGTTCCCTACAAAATGGTGTCTACAGGACTGAAATCACATTTAAACAGATTGAACTCTACAGTTCTCTGCAAAACGGTGTCTACAGGACTGCAATCACATTTAAACAGATTGAACTCTACAGTTCCCTACAAAACGGTGTCTACAGGACTGCAATCACATTTAAACAAATTGAACTCTACAGTTCCCTACAAAATGGTGTCCACAGGACTGCAATCACATTTAAACAGAGTAGGTTACACACAAACAGCATTTGTTAAGCTTTCACTTACAGTGCTTTGTAATTAAGTAGGTCACCATATTGGTCAGCCATAGGGCTCTTTGTTTCTACTTGAGTGGTTGCCTCCTTCCCCTGTAACTGCAGTAAATTGACTCTTACATTAGAGCTGTAATACTTACCTTATAGCTTTAGGACACCTTAGGAAACCTTGTAAACTGCAATAGCACTCTACATTCGTCCTCGCTACGCTCGGGCTCTCTTCACTCCCCTCCCGCCCCCAGTACCTCTAAATTTATAGTACTATAGCCACTCCCCCACTTTCTAGATCCTATCTGCTTTCATCTGGGATAATTCCACCCACCCCTATTCTACTACCTACATTTAATAGCACCTATTAGCTTTCACCTGGCATTCTCCCATCCCCCCTTCCAGTACCTTTACCTCACCACTCTATCTGTTGGTGTTGCATCACCAGGTAAAACAGTTCCTTCACTCACTAGTTGAATCACATATAATGATATACTCCTCTTTACTACCCATCTTGTTCACACCCCTCTTGTTCACACCATACCTCCTTACCTTGTATGAAAACCCGTTTCTTGCGGGATTTCAGGTCCCAAAAGGCCATACTATCACCCCAGTTGTAAATCCTTCCACCTTCAACCATACTTACAGTACCAGATCCTATCCAACATCTTGTTCAGTCTATCAACATCTCAACCCCAGGCACATTAGCTCTAGATCCAAACACTACCACAAACTAATAAACAAATTCCTGAAGTTCATCACCAAGTATAGACTCAACCTAATACTTGGTGGTGATATTCACCCCAACCCTGGCCCACTCACTTCAGATACACATACCCCCTCTACTTGTAATCTAAGCTACAAACCTACAATTAATAGGCCAACTAACTCTCTCCTAGTCTGTCATCTCAATATTAGAAGCATTAATAACAAGGTACATGAATTGCATGTACGTCTGGATGTCCACTCCCCTGAGATTGTCTGTTTATTTGAAACCTGGTTAAAACCTAACACTAAAGACAATGAAGTCTTACCACCTGGGTACAACATACACAGGCTGGATCGTGCTTCGAGGAAGGGGGGTGGGGTAGCTGTACTCTATAAATCTGAGTTGAATGTCACCATAGATGTAATACAACATCCTCAGATTAATAACTCTGAGATTCTTGCCACCAAATTGCAACTTAATAAAAATAAATGCATTAATATCATCTGTATGTACATTCCCCCAGGTAACAATATATCTACATTTGAAGATATCCTGCACTGGTTATCGTGTCACTACCCCCAAGAAACCCTACTACTTGGAGACTTTAACATAGACTGGGGCACCTGTTCCTTAGAATCCCCAACCACCCATATTAACCTGCATGCATTTACACAAATCATATCCACCCCTACCAGGATAGGTAAACCCAACCAAAAAGAAAGAAAGTATGTGTATATATATAAGCACCTCTGGTACCCTCCTTAATGGCCTAAGCGATCACCTTCTCACATATGTAATTAAGCACAAAACCATTAATTCCCAACAACCCTTACTCAGAAAGGTTAGAAACAATAAAAACTTTGATCTTGCCAAATTCCAACAAGAACTAAACTCATGTAATTGGTCTATTCTAAAACACCTCCCCTTAGAGGAAGCAGTAGCATACTTTAACAACAAATTCCTTGAGATCCTTGGTTTGCATGCACCTGTTCGTTCAAAGAGAACCAAGGCAAAAACTGCACCATGGCTTTCTATAGAGTCTAAACTCAAAATTACCCTTAGAAACAAAGCATGGGCTTTATGGCGTTCTTCTGAAGACCCTCAAAATCACATTAAATACAGGCAATCCAGGAACGAAACCAAAAAATCAATTTTACAAGACAAAAAACAATACTACTGTAATTTACAGACAGTAAATCAAAATAACCCTCAGAAGTTTTGGGCAGGTTTAAATAATCTACTACATCCAGGACAAACTTCAACCCCAATCCCTGCTGCTACTATTGATAAAAGCCCTGAAGATGTTTCTGATAGTTTTAACCAATTCTTTACTGAGACAATTCAAGCCCTAGCTAGCCAACTACCTCCTAGCTCCCCTGGTCCTGAAAGTAGCACCCCTAGAAACCTACTTGCGTTCAGCTTCCAACCAGTCGCCACTTCACTTATCCGCACTTGATCAAAAATTAAAACCCACTACACTTTCTGCTGATCAACTCCTGCAGTACCTACAAAAATCAGCTGATGCTATTAGTTACCCCATCTCAATACTAATCAATCGAACCATAGTAGAAGCTAAAATTCCCACCATCTGGAAAATATCCTATGTAATCCCACTTCACAAAGGTGGCAGCTCTACTGAATTCTCCAATTATAGGCCAATAGCTATACTCTCTCCACTTGCAAAGATTATGGAAAAATGTATTCATAGACAACTCATGCACCACCTAATCCAAAATCGCCTTATGGCAGACACTCAGCAGGGCTTCCGTCCTCATCACAGCACTACTTCAGCCCTCCTAGCCTTTACTAACACCATAAACCATAATTGCAACAATAATTATATATCCTCAGCCCTCTTTTTGGATCTTTCCAAGGCATTCGATATGGTTGATCACCAACTTTTAATCCACACACTGCAAACATTCTGTCTAGATACTGGAGCCCTCCAGTGGTTTCAATCCTACCTGAATGGTCGACAGCAGGCTGTCCTCTGGCAGAACAAACTCTCTAACCTTCTACCTAACACCCTCAGAGTACCACAAGGCTCTATACTAGGGCCCTTGCTGTTCTCCATCTTCATTAACGACCTTTATACTGTCATCCCAAAAGTCAGCTGTATCCAATATGCTGATGACTGTACTCTGATTTGCTCAGCCACATCTCCAGTAGAGTTATGGTCAGCTACCCAGATCACCTTTAATACAATAGAAAACTGGCTTTCTGAACATCATCTGATCCTAAATCCCAAAAAAACTAAAATGCTGTTATTTTCACCAACACGTAGGTCTACCGCTTTCACCTTTACCATAAAATCAAATGATGGCACAATAATCTCCCCTGACCCATCTACAAAACTATTAGGTGTCATCATAGACAATAATATCAAATTTGACCTACATGTTAACCAAACTATCAAAACCATCAATAAAAAACTAGGGTCACTTTACAGAATAAAAGCCTTCCTAACCCCTCCAGCTAAAATTGCCATAGCTCACTCTCACCTTCTTTCAATCCTTCTGTATGCATCCCCTCTACTCTCGAATTTGAACATGACTATCCTTAACAAACTCTCAATTTGCTACAACCACATTGCCAGATTTGCCACTGGGCTGCCTTTTAGGACACATCATTGCATCAATCTAAATCAGCTTGGTTGGCTTGAACTACCTAGCCTAGTCCAGTATAACCAACTGATTATGGCCTATAAAATCCTCTATAATCCGGACAATACTCCTGCACTTAAACATATTATCACCCCCTATAACAATCCTAGACCTTTTCGATCCTCTAACAAACTACTAATTCAGACTAGCAAAATTAATAACACAGCCGGTGATTCTCTCTTTGCAAACTCTGTAAGTAGATCCTGGAACTCTCTTCCAGCTGATATTACCTTACTTTCCACCTTAGGTCAATTTAAAACTAGACTCAAACAACATTTGTCACTTAACTGGCTATGTCAATGTATCAAGCCTGGCTAACTCGAATGTGTAAAAATCTGTTAACCAGTTTACTGTGCAATTTAATCCTGACTTGTGCTCAGGACTAACTGTAACCTGTGGAACTTGTTTAATTTGCTTACTTATGTAATCTCTGTAAATAGTCTGTTTGTAATATGTAATGCTGGTATTATGTAATGCTGTATCTGCTTACCCTTGGAGCTTTTCTCCCCGGGCCTCCGCTGAAAATGGACATGCATCCAGTCGGACTATCCCGGTCAACAAATGTAAAATAAATAAATAAATAAATAAAAAACATGTAACCTGGAACACACCTCACCCTAAACGTTGTGTGGTTTGAGCAATGAAAGCCGCACACTTCAATAGCACTACATTCCTAGGTTGGGGTGTTGTCCCAGTGTTGCCAAGTAAGAATGTGCATGTATGTCAATGGGTCTACATCAGGTTGCAAATTATACACGTCCCAGGGGGTCACCTGTCCATGAGGCACAGGCAATAACTGTTATACAAACCTGTGACATGTGTTCAACTGTACCTCAGATATGTCACAGCCATGGTGTCACCACAGTGCCATACCCCTTGTGGAATATGACTGCAGACCATCCTCCTGCTGACACATGTACAACTGCAACACAAATGAATAACATTATGGAGACCACAATCAACCAGTGTTACTAACAACTATAATGCATCATTGCTGGATGGCTACACTACCTGACATGTATACATTAAACATTACTTCTGACAACATGTTACACTGCAGTATTTTGGTACACTGTAGTACAATCACCGTATGCATCAGAACCATATTATCCTGTCCCTGTATCGATGTTATGGATGACAGGGATGTGGCACAGGTATCATCATATGCACAGGGTGTATTGTTGGTTTGCCAGAGGCCGAGGGTGGGCCATACATTTGACACCATGTGTGTGGGTGAGGAGTGTAATGAGTTGAACTGGGC